>NW_007732676.1:67108-74868 GCF_000696425.1 Galeopterus variegatus
GAAAGTAAATCAGATTTGGACAATTGGTAAAAGATTGAGCACTGATTTTTCTGAGATAACGTGGTAGGCATATTCATTCCATACTCTGGATGAGATAAATATATACATACAATGTTTTGGTAAAACAAAAAAAAAAGTGTAAAATCCAAGAAAGATGAACATATTTTGTATAAAAATATGTTAATATAAACATATTGAAATTAACTAATTTTTTTTTTTTTTTTTTTTACAATTTTTTCTAATCAAATTGGGTCAGGAAATTTCCAGGTACTGAAACAAAAATGGTAACAACCATAACTGTTAATGCCTTTATAGCATGAAATTAATAAAGGTCATAGTTCAACTGAGTGGGTCTAAGTCCTTTTGTAGGTCAATTGATTTTTAATTTTCTGTTTTTAACAAAGAAGGAAAAAACTAATAGAGCTTCCAATTATTGTATCATTTTGATATGTTACTATTTTATGTCAGAATTATAATCTGAAAGAAGTTTTAAAAATTCAGAGACTTTTCCTTAACAATCTCTATCTCCTTATACAAATGAAAATCAGTAAAGGAATCGATTATAAACCATTTTAACAATATGCTATTAATCTATGGATTACAAGAATAATCTTACTAATCTGATTAAGAGATTGAATACAATAAATTGTACTTATTGCCCAATAATCATTGACATTTGTAGCATACTTTTATTTCATACAATTATTTAAAATATTAATAATTCAATACAGCTGAATTTTTGTTTTTACTATTTATAGCTTTATAATCATAAGGTTATGGTAAATGTCAATATATATGAGGATACTTCAAAAAGTTCATGGAAAAATGGAATTAAAAAATAATAGGAATCTTTCCATGAACTTTTTGAAGTAACTTTGTATACACCTACTTTCATTGCAAAACTATGATTGCTATTAATAAAAGTCTTCTTAGCACAAAAATGTATTAAACTAGATAAATTTCTGTGGTATAAATGAAATGAAAATATGTATTCAAAAAGAATGATATAAAATCAAATACTGTTAAAGAAGAGCATTCTTGCATATATTTTAAATGAAAAATGTATGTCAAATCACTAATGTAGGAGGATAATTAACAATTTTGTCTTTAAATGTCAATATTAACAACACCCTGAAAACTACATTCTTTGAGACAAATATCGAGGAACTCCCTTATGCCAGGCACTGGATTGTGAGCAAGTCTTAACAACAATCAAAATAAAATACTGATTCAATAAATTTATATTCTAGTGGGAGATAGGGTAAACATTGAGAAGACTATGGATTAAGTATTATGATGGAGTTATATAAAAGACATGACAGCATGAAGGAAGGAAGGAATAATACTGCCCCAAATGAGTAGAGCAATATTATTGCTATAGTGAATTATTTATTTAATTATGACTGTATGTGATGTTTTATTTGTAAAATATATCATGTAACAATGAATGAGATGAGGTGACATTAGACAACTTTAAGATTAACACAATATTTGCTAACTTGTTAACAAATATCAGTCTTGGAGTTTGGTGGTAATTTTATATATTATTCTAAGTGCTGTTGATATATTTACTTAACAAAAGATATTTATCTAAAAAGTCTGACACTTGCAATGTTTAATGTAAGTGATGTATAAATGTAAAAATTTTAGGAAAATTATTACATTCTATGGAGTTTTATCACTTCATGTAGGCTATTCCCCAGTGATGTGAAATTCTGTAGTACTTTCTTTAAAGTACTGAGAGAGCTGGTAAGTATTTCAATTTAGAATGACTGGAAAAAGTTCAGATGAATGAATATGGAAGGATGGCATAATGAGAAATCCTTGTGCATGTTGCATTACAAAATTCAGCATTGTGCCTCAAAAGAATCACGCATTGTTTCTATTTTTGGAAGCATTTTTTCAGGACAGGACAGGAAAGGTAGATGGCATATTTATAACCTTTTTAGGAATGAAGTTACAAAGCATTTCTCCAAAAGAGATGACTTTTGTCATCTATTTTACCGAGAAATTCTATATCATCAGAGCCCTATCATTTTGGTGATATATGATACTAATAAAGCATCATGATGACCATGGTGATGTATATGGGAGTCATAATATATCATCACAACGGTATCTCTGAGATGATTTATCAGAATAGTACATCACTATGGTGACGTTACATTGATGTTGAAGTACCAGCAAGAATACATCTCTCAGACTTAAAATCCTTATTTCAATAATAAATGTTTTGTTTTCATGAATTTATTTTTTATGAGAAATGAACTGTTATAGAATGTCAAGTTGGGTGAAAAAGACTACAAGAGATTTGAAGTATTAAATCTGTGTATTTGACTTCCATGGAAAAAGCAATATTTATATAAACACAGATTTAATTGCGGAAATCACATGAACTATTTAGTTGTTTCTGAGAATACATTACTCCCATAATCCAATTAAATACAAATAATTAAAACTATGGTTCAGACTTATTTTAACAATTTTCCTTTGTTTTCCCCCCACATTAGTAGATTAAACTTCTATTTGTTCACAATGATAATATGAACATAGGTTTTATTTTCAAATTTGTTCTTGATAACAATTGAAAAAGTTGTACCTGAACATCAAAACATAGATATACAATAAAGCTATGAGCCCCCCAGTGAGAGGTGAATGTCCATGTTTTCTTGATTCTCTGAGAGCTAAAAAACCAACAAAAACAAAAACAAACACAAAACAGAAAGTTTGTGTTGTCACTTATTTTGGGAGAGAGTAGGCACTTCACTTACACAGTAGGATTATATATTCAAAACTGCGGAAATCAATGCTGTTCTTATGGTCTGTTTTGGTACATCCTAGTGGTAGGTGAAATTTTCCTAGTACCTGAAATGCTATAGCAGTTATTATTAAGACTTTTATTTGTAACGGATGGGGAAGTAAATTTACTAGCCAGTGCAATATTTCTGGCTTTTGAGTGGTATACAGGAAATACTAACATAAAAATTGTGGAATTGGGGGTTGTGACTTGTACCATTGATAAGCCAATAAGGAACATGTCAGGCTTAGACTGATAAATCAGAAATGGAAAGGAGAGTGTAGGAGTGTCTTCTTGGCAGTATTTACAGATAGACCCAGAGGACAGATAGAGTTGAAGACCAGGTACAGAAATTAGATCTCATACAGCTGAAACTGCCAATCTTGAGTCATGGTAAGTCACAATGTAAGACACAAGAAGTCATACAGTTGGTGACACCAGCAGCAATTCATTATACAGTGGACATGGTACATTTAAGATTGGCCTTGAGAAGATTCAGAGAGTTTAAGTAAGCTGCATGAACAGTTGGCTCACACTCCCTTGATTCCCTTTCAACTCACCCTATGGCTATATCTTACAAAAGATTCCCTATGATCAGGTGACAGAGATAGACACAGGTCAAGTATGTTTCAGGGATGGGTTGGACAAGAATGTGGGTATATGCTGAAAATATACAGTTTTCCTATCAGCCCCACTCAAGGGGATGCCTGAATTAAAGTAGTGAGGGGCAGTCTTTCTGTTGGGCAGAGTTTTGGGCAATGCTCCTGGTCTACTCTGTTTGGATGGAGCGATCCCTCAAGGTGGGAGGGACTAGGACTTGTGGGCAGTGGTAAATACCTTGGCTTATTATTAAGGAGACTAAAATGATGAAAATTAAGGAGGAGATATGGGGAGAAAGCATGTTAATAAATATACTGCATTCAACATGAAGTATGAGAATCTGTTTATTCAGTACTGACAAGAGAGCTTTCAGTAAACAGAAACATTAAAAAAAAGTGGACAAGATGATTCAGCTAAAAGATGCCATCCAGTTCTTGACCTACCTCCTGCATATTGGGCTTATTAAAAGAGTAGGTGAAGTGTCAGAAATTGAGGTGAAAGTTGGATCCAATAGCAAGGGCTCCTTCTCACCCAGTCTTATCCAATTACTGCCACCTCAGAATGGCCAACCTGCCATCAATGATGGTCAACGGTGAACCCCCACTATGGTGCAATACCTTCAGGAAACCAAAAAAAAAAAAAAGAAAAAGAAAGAAAACCCTACATGGCAAGTTGATTACACAAACCCCATCTTTTTCTTCAAAATGGCAATGCTTTTTGACTGGAACTAGTGTACTTTTCAGGTAAGAATATGTTCTTTCCAATCACAGTGCCTCATCCAACACTATTGTCCTATCCTGGCACAGAATCTCACAAAACAGTTTCCCAGACCAAGGCCATTGGCACATGACTATGAAATCTACAGATTTTGCCACATTCTGCATCATCCAGAAGCTTCTTTCTGATAGAGCACCTGATAAACATTGCATTGGCTTCCTAAAGGCATAAAGTGCCAGCTTGGAAATGAGATCCTGAAATAATGAGTTGCCATTCTTCAAAATGTAGGATACATAAACTACCGTTACATAATGCTTTTTCCTTAATATAAGGATACAGAAACCAAAGACTAGAGATAGGAGTTGCCCTATTAACAAGCACTTCCAGTGATCTGTTTGAGGGATGTATGCTTTTGTCCACTGCCCTTTACACTTTGTGAGGATAGAGGTACTGGGTCTCAGATGAGGGGTTATTTTACCCAGAGACATATTAAAGAGTATCATTAAACATAAAACTATAGCTGCTGTCTGGCCACTTAGGCATACTCATATAAGTAGACCAGCAGATACAAAAATTATTACTGCACTTTTAGAATTTTGGGAAATATTGGAACCAGGTCATAATGATGAGATAGAACTACTACTACATAATGAGGTGGGATAAATAAGATTAGGACTCAAGTGTTCTACTGAGTCTTTCATTGGTACTTTTTTGACCAGTTTTAATCTCTCTTCTAACTTCATTTCCTCCCTTTCTCTATCCATCCATCTTTCCCTCCCTATGTTCCTTCCTTCCTTCCTTCCTCTTTCTCTCTTTCTTGCTTCCCTTCCCTTCATAGCCTGATAATGCCAGGGCAGCCAACACTTTATGTCCTTTATGGATGAGGGACTAAGTCATGTATCAAGAAATCCATCTAGACCAGCAAAGCATAAGCCACATTGGAGAGGACTCTAGAATGGGTGATGAAAGAGAAGATGAGTATCAGTTACGGCTTCATAACCAAATGCAGTGGAAGATAGAGCTATTCCTAGTAATAGTCCTCCACTAAGGTTTTAGCAAAATTGTGATATACTAAAATTCTGCTTGTCCTCAGCCTGGTTAAGTGGGATTACTGTGAGAAGTAAGAGGATTCTAGGCTGGACTGCAGAGTCTATTGCTGGTGTTCCACTGAAGTGCTCTTCATCAGTCCAGTTCATCCATCCTGTTCTCCAGTTATTCCCCCTTTTGGGCAGATTATTCCTCCACAGGAAAGGAGCCAACTTGCCCAGGGTCCAGCTCGTGGCTAATAACTGACAGACAAGGAGTACAGAAGCCACCTTCCCTGTCTCAATACAGGGCCAGATCGTTTGTGCCAGTTGCAGTCTAGATGGCGCATCTCAACCAAGATCACATGTGATGAGCTGTCTTCCCCTGCCCTGTCCGCCTTCCCTCACTTCCTTCTCCTGAAAGCAGTGACCCCAATGTGTCGCTTTCACAGGATTCACCAACTCATGCTATGCTTTTAGGGAACATGGCCTGAGATACTTCTATTTTTAAAATATTAAGTATTGGTTATAATACTTACCTTTCTGTCTAGGTCTTCACTCATCCAGTTGCTCATTCTTATAACAAATATTTGCTGAGCACTTCTCTCTGCTAGCTACATTCTAATTACTGAGCATAAAATAGAAACAAAGAAGACCAGATACCAGGTCTCGTGGAACTTAACAGTCCTTGGGGAGAGTGAGCAACAAATACACAAATCAGTTGTGGGGGGCAGGCTGGGGAGCTCACTTGGTTAGGGAGCAGTGCTGGGAACACCAAGGTCCAGTGTTTGGACCCCTGCATTGACCAGCTGTCAAAACAAAACAAAACAAACAAACAGTGGTGGGAAACCTTATGAAGTAAATTAAAGAAAGTGATAAATTGTGATAAAAGTGTTACTTTAATGGGCATGCGCGCAGGTGTGTGTGTGTGTGTGTGTGTGTGTAAAGGCTTTTTGATATTTGGGAAGAAACCAAATATAGTGAAGTAGACAAGGTGGGATACAGAGCTTTCTGGGGGTGATCAATTCAGTAATTTTGAAAGTATTCAGGTGAATTCATTCTTTTCAGATATGAGAAATAGAAAACAGTCATTGATTGCTGGACAAAGGAAGGAGAAAAAGGGAGGGAGAATTATACAGTATAATATTTTTTTTACATGTGCTAAGTGTATATTACATGGCTATCAATACTGTTCATTACACAACATAAAAGGATATTTGTTTAATACTCTGTGAGAATTTAATTTAAAATTTTATCATTATAAATAAATGTTATCTATCAATCACATCAAATGTCAAAGACTGCTTTTACCTTTTATTTTTATTTATGGCAATAGGCTGGGATTCAACATGTGAGTGTGTCCTCTACACAGATATGATCCTCAGATTTAAGCCAGTGTTTCCAGAAAACGTATAAGGACTTTTGTCCTGATAAAACTCTTTGAAATTTCAAAGAGTGTGTTACAAATAAACTAACAATAAGAAAGTAATGAAAAGAGGTAAGTTTTAATAAATATGATGATATGTTTGCTTTTGGACAACTTGAGGTACCTGTAAATTTTCCATTTCTAAATATCTAGCAGACTTTTAGAAATAAGGGTTTGTATGTCAAAGGACAGTCTGAGGTAGCTATAAATATGGTTAAAATTTACTCTGGTAGAGATTTACACTATTAGGAAGATTAACTTATCTACAGTTATTTACATTTATGTGTGAACAGCACATAACAAATAGATATTTGGGAATGGAAGCAATTTTATAGTAGCAAGAGTTGAAGTTATCATGAAATTGAAGAAAATATCCAATTGAGAATTTTGTCTTCAGAATGGATTATATGAGTATTGTGACACCTTTGAACTTTACATGGTTGTCCATGTACTCAAATAATTATTTGAAAAGCTTGTTTTATTTAAGCAGACCAATGTAAAAGGCATTTTTAACTAAAGCAGCTAAAAAGAGCAAGACTGAAAAGGAAGATGGCTAAAAGTATTCTTTATAACAGTTTGCTACATGTATTCAGGCAACCACTGGCAATTAGTAATTCCTCTTAACAGGTACTTAACAGAGCAGCTCAATGTAAAAGGCAAAGACACTCAGGTTAAATATCCGTTGTATGTGTATGTCACATTAAATACTTATATAATATTCATTCATTGAAGAATCAATCATTGAACACCTAAGTTGATTAAGGCTGGGATCTTGCCCTCAGGAAATGTTTAGGTTGCAATTCTATGTAAGGAAACAGTTGTGAACTAAGAATTAATTTCAGGTGAGAATTCCAGTCAAGATGGTGGAATACACAGTCTCCAGTGTCACTCTCTCCCACAAATCAACCAATTTACAACTCTAAAAATGTAACATCAGCAAAGCTGGAGGCACTGGAGCTCAGGGGAAGAGAAGGAGAGACCTGTGGAGTTCATGAAGGTGGGAGAAACTACAATGAGAGAAAGAGAAATTTGCTCTGAGCATTTCGGGCCATGGCTGCTTTAAGGCTGGAGCTGCTGAGTGCACGGAGCAGGAGCTGGCAGAAGCTGCAGCTGTGCCCTTCAGAAGGAGTTACCTGGAGGCAGCAGGGGAGAAGAGGGCCTTGGTGGCCCCCATGACAGCAAGACCACTAATAGG
>NW_007732676.1:75553-102731 GCF_000696425.1 Galeopterus variegatus
CACTAATAGGGTTCCCATGGACCCACACAGGAGCAAGGAGCCAGAACAGCTGAAAGAGGGGGGCCATTCAGAGGCCAGGGAATCATCGCAAAGGTCCAGCACAGGGCCCATTCCATAGGAAATGTTTGGAGCATGGGCAGTGGGGGAGACAGGCCCACTGGGGGAATACTGGGACATAGCAAGGACAGCTGAGCCACCCCCCAATCAGTGCAGGAACACTCAGAGGAGACTGGTCTGGAATGGAGAATTGTAGGGGGTGCACTTTGATGAAAAAACTCTGGCCCAGTTCAGAGTTTCTACACAACCCAGGTGAACCAAGTCTCTCAAGACCCATAAGGTCAACCATTAATGCTGAGCTGCACAAAAAGCCTTCCCTAGGGAAACAGCAGCAAAGCAGCTATTTAGCTCAACCACACAACTCAGCTCAAGTACTGGTTTCCTCAGGAAGTTCCCCAATGTTAGAAGTAAGCAAAGGACAAAAAATTAGTTCAGGCCCAGCCACACCAACAGCATCTTAGGGCCTGCCAGGGGACCTGAGGCATGGATCTGGGTACCAGAACCCATCCCACAACCAAGCACAATGCACCAGCACCTCAGGGCCCACCCAGGGACCTGAGGTATGGAGCCAAGGACCAGACCCCCCTCACACAGCCATGCACACCACACCAGTGCATTGGGGCCTTCCCCGGGACCCGAGGCATGGAATCGGGGACCAGACACTCCCCGCAACCAGAAACACTGCCAGCGCCAATGAGCATGCCAAAAACATTACCTCTTTATGGGTGGCCCATCACAGCAACTACAATAACCATGGCTGCCACGAAAGCAGCTAGAAGCCACAAAAAACATGCAGATGGTCTGCTAGCAATTAGAGTGCATTGATGCTAGGAGAAGCACCAGCAGAGATAAAGAAAAGAAGAGGATATCTCTCTCCACAAAGCCCATTTCAGAGTGACAGAAGCAGCATCTGCTCTGTGATAATATTGGGGGACCTGATCACAACTCTCAGCATTGGACAGATCATCTAGGCAATAAATCAACAAGAGTAACTATTATTCTTTCAGAAGGAGAGAAGAAACCTAGGGTAATTAGAATGGGGTGGGAAGGGAGAAGGGAATGGAGAGAGATTGGACAAGAAGCATAAAGAAAAATTATGATTTGTAATAGCATGTATGCTAGTAATGTTGATTTGATCAACATATCTCAATGTGGAACCCCCAAAATATGAATAATCAATTCTGATTCACTAAAAATTAAAATAAAATGAAATAAAATACAATAAATTTTTAAAAATTTTAAAAATAAAAACAAACAAAAAACACCATCTTTAACATTTGACCACAAAGTTCTCTCTGATTGAGAATTTCATTAGCAATTTCAAAATTTGTAAAGAAAGAAAAAAAAGATTAAATTAGAATGCCATAAAAAAAAGAAGTTTATGTGAAGAATGTATCTTGACTGCTTTTGGTGTATTATGATCAAATTTTAGAAAATTAATTTAAAAAATACCTACCAGAAAAATTAAATAAATTAAGATAAACAAAGTAGAGAAAATGTGTGATTGCATTGAGAAATAAGGTAAACACATCAATGAACTATTTTTTGAGCTTTTTTCTACAACTACAGCCAGTAGAAACTGATTTAGTTTAATTTGTAGAACTATAATTGACACAATTTTCCACATCATTGCACATTTTATCTTGCCTTTCATTTTGAGACCTTGGACACTTGTGAAAGAAAACACCGTCAAAAATAATCAATACTACTCTGCTGTAAAAAAGAATGAAATACTACCATTCACAACAACATGGATGGACTTAGAGAAAATTGTATTGAGTGAAACAAGTCAGGCAAAGAGAAATACCACAGGTTCTCACTTATCTGTGGGAGCTAAAAATTAACAAATAAATAAACATACAAACAAATAAAGGGTGGGGGGAAGAAGACAGAATAACCAGAAAAATTCCTTGAATTATTTAAGCCAAGCACACAGATACGATGGGGGGGGGGAGGGTAGAGAGGAACAGGTAAAGGGGCATGAAAATCAAGTACAATGTATTTTGAGAAGTAAAATAAAATAAAATAAAATTTAAAATAATAATAATAATAAATAAAGTAGTAATGCTTTTGAAAACACATATTTTTTTATTTTTTATAATTTTTTCCACTGGACACAATTATCATTCTGTAAATTTCTTATCTTTAAGAACACATGACACTTTATTGCTAGAAATTAACTTAAAAATAACTTACCTAGTTTATTATTTTAATTAAGGCTTCCATTATTGCAGAGTTAGCAGAAATCTTTGAAGCACGCTATTTAATTTTTAAAGGACTATTTTTTTAATGTTCTTTTGAATTAGAGTAAGTCTAAAACAGTATTATATTAGAAATATACTCTGAATGTGCTATGGAATTCATATAGAGAACAGATGAGAACCTCAAGGTCAAAAATCAGGTGTTAATAAGAACAGAGTTTTTCAAAGCTATCTCAGCTCTTCAGTTGAATTCCCAAATGTTCCAGACTTGTAAAGGCAGCAAAAAGGGCAAAAAGAGGTTACTGCTTTCAGAGTTTATATATATATATATTTTTTTTTTTTTGAGGATCGCTTTATTGTTGATACTATTTTTAGTTATATTTTATATAACTCAAAGATAATGGTAACTTTCATTCACCTTTATTTTCATATGTTATTAAAAACTATTATATATCTATATACAAATATATATAGTTATGTGCATATATGATTATGTTTTTTGTAAGTAGTTTTGAATTATATGAATTATTCATTTAAAACTAAATAATAGAGAATTAAATCTTATGTACAAGAATAGGAAGTCACATCCAGTAATGGCTGATGGGAAAATATAAAAATAGTATTTCAAGCTGAGCATAGCATCCCATTTGAATATCAAACAAATAAATTGGAATTGCTATAGAAATTACAGTGAATCTGAATTGCTTTACTGAGTATAGATGACACTGTCACCTGGGTAACAAGCTTGTAAGTTATACATAAAGAATTCATATTAGATTTTAGAATCTTTATTTCTCAATATCACTGGTTGCACACACACACAAAAATCAAGCTAATTATGTTATTTAAAATATACCACTGTAGAATATTGGTTTTGGTGTGTCTGTCTCTCTCTGTGTCTCTCTGTGCATGTGTGTATGTCAAAGTTACCTTACAATTTCTACATTTCTAATCGAAAAAAAAATATTTGTGGCTACTTAAAAATGATTTCAAAAATGCTCAGCCTCTATCAATTTCCTTCCTGGAATAAACCATCAGTGGCTATTTTGCTGGGTACTAACTGAAACCTAGCAACCTGTGCTTTTGTGATTAAAGTCTTATATTCCTGTTTTCTTTTGGAAAGAGGAAAACATGTGACATTAATGATTTAAACTTTTTCTATTGATACTTCAACTTCTGTCATAATAATACATTTTATATTTTTATATACAAAGAATATAATATCAAAATTAATTATATTCCTAAACCCATGTCACAAAACGTTAAAGAGTCAAAGTTATCATTTTATTTTGCAAATCATGAGTAGAGAGGGAATGCTGACCTCTGGTAACAAACTGTAACTAAAATAGAATGAAAAAAAAGGAAGATACAGAGAGAGGGAGAGAAGTGAAAAATAAAAGCAGAGTTAGAGTAGTATAAACAGCACTATTTGGGGAATAAATTTCTAATTATATGTCAATGATTATACTTTGTGTGCTAAGAAGAAAGGAATTTGATGAACAAAATTTCTTTTATAGTTTTTGAAAGGGAAAGTAATAAATAGAACCCACATTCAATATGATGTAAAAAACAAACATTATTTTTGCATGATATTGTATTATGTGGCCAACATTTTAGTTTTATTTTGTAGCGAAATCAGTGACAACTCAAGGGCTTTTAACATTAAATGAAACATTTATTATTAGCACCTGAAATCTCAAAATGGATGTGGTGTCCCATGGAGTAAAGGTGTAAGGTGTACTCACTACGAGATATGGTTTTGTGTCTAAATTCAGATCCAACAGTTCCCAAATGTGTTCTCCTAGAAAAAGTAATGGTAACAGTTTGAAGAAGAATATTTTAGAAATTGTCAAATCGGTATTTTTTAAAAAAAATCAGGTATATGATTGCATGTTAACAATGAAAATTCTGTAATATGCATATATAGTAATAAATATTATAATGATAAATGCCTCATGAAATGAGCTCCTGATGCTGAATATAAAAATGATGCTTATTAAAGAATTCTATTAAACTATATTATGAAATAACTATCTCATACTTCTTATATTGGTAGAATCAAATCAAAACAGAAAATTGTATTTCAATTTATTAATTTGTCCAGAAAACACACTTCTTTTAAAAGAACTATTTCTGAACAAAAACAGCTAGTTTTGGAATTTAATTGCAAATAATTACCATGTAGTCAAAATTTCTTCCTAAACTCATTTTTTTAGAAGAGCTAAATGTCCTGTAGTTAAAACACATTTAAATCATGTTAAAACATATATTAAAATGAATTAAAATAACAATTTTCAGATAATACATTTCACCACTTTTTGCATATTGTTTCTGCTTTAATCCTTGGCCTTAATTTTTTGTCCTTGAATTCTGTGTTACAAGGTTGGGAGGATATAGACAGTGATTAATATAATCTGGATTCTAATTCCTCACGGATAGTACTGCTTCTGACTCATTGTATTAACTCTTCTCAGAAATATGCAGGTGATTATTTTCTTCCAAAATGAAGTCAAGGTCAATGAAAGCCTCATATGTGTATGGATTTAATTTGTGAAATATTATACAATTTCATAGCATAAAACTTATATTTCATATAGGATAGATACAATATAAATTACACAGCCAGACACAACATTTTTAATTTTATATAAAGAATAAATAGTTAGAGTGAGGCAGCCCTAACTACTTTGTTTACAGAAATACTTTATAGTAAATTATGGCATCAAGTGGAGTCACAGGTTTATTCTCTCATTTTAAATGCTTATTCCCTGCTATTACATGTCATAGAAAAGTCATGAAAATAGAATATGTTACCTTTCTAAGACAAGTACTAGTGGGCAGGGAGAACATCTATGGTAAAAGATTGTGTTTTTTGTAATATAAGAGCTTAGTTTACTGTGCATATCTTTAGAATCATTATGCAAAATAAATGTAATATAGTACAGTGTACAAAATAAGTTTCATCTGAGTTATGCTCAAATCAAATCTAGATTGAATATTAAAAGGCTCTTTAAGAAAATTACTTCATTATAAGTTGATTTTATTTGTTAGTGCAACACCTATAATTGATGGAAAGTTATCAAACATATTTCATAGAATTATGATTCCTGTCACCAGAAAAAATAATATCTAGCATGTATTAAGTGCCTGGTACTATACAAGCTATTTTTAGATATATTCATTAATTAAAACATCTAAACAATTTCTTATGTAGGAAATAAATTAGCATGTATTAAGTGCTAGGAACTGTACAAAGTATTTTTAGATAGATTCATTAACTAAAACTCCCAAACAATTCTTCATGTAAGAATTCATTTTCTCTATTTTACATATGGGAAAACTGAAACAGAAAGGTTGAGTAACTTGTTTAAGTTCACATAGCTACTATGTAGTAATGCAGGTTTAAATATCCGAGTCCTTGCAGTTGACCACCATTCTCTGTAGCCTATACTATAGCTTTCTATTCTTTATAGTAGTCTAACCAATACTTGGTGGGCAATAGTCATAGCTATAAAATGGGTAATGGATTTTATTCTTTTTTTTCATCTTGAGGCCTTTTAATTTCTGTCTTTATGACTCGCTTTGCTCTAACAACACGTGTGTTGCTTCTTTACTGTGTTAGGCAGGGCTGATAAGTCTGCCCACTGGTTAGCTCACCATGTTGTTTACAGAGGTATTTCTGATTTTTAAGTGCCCAAAGTCTTGGTAGCTGACAAATATTTTGAAAATCATTCTTAGTGTCAGTCATCAGAATTCAAATCTCCTTCATTATCTTCCCTTATAGAGTCAGGAGGTAAGGTAAATTATTAAAAAAATATTTTTCTTCAAGTGGTAGCTTAAACTTTGGTTCAGTATATCCTTTAACACATCTGCTTTAAAGATAATCCTTATCGATGACTATTAGTCATTTGTGTTATTATATATATCAATGATACAAAAGTACGTAAAATATTGAATTCAAATTATAAAAATATATATTCGTGCAACATAATCTTTATAATAACAAAAATGATCACCAGTATATCTGGATATACAAATTATTGCATTAACTTGCCAATACAGTTACACAGACTTATTTTTAGTCATTATTAATTGAATTCATTCATGTTTGATATTTGAGGACTATTACTGGTAATGCTATTATTTATAATACTCAAATATTTTTGAATACTGGAAGATTTAGAGGATCATTTATTTATTTGGTGAAATTTTTTGACGACATGCTTTTTCTTAACAGGTGTGTGGTCCTTGTATTTCTATCCTCTGTCCACAACATAGGGCCTTAGTGAATTAATTGCACTCTCAGGGAAGGTTTTGTATTCATGTCGAAGCATTATTATAATGACTGGGTTAGATTTTTTCTAATAATTTAGAGATAACATTTGTCATGCTTTTCTTTGAATGAACACAAATTTCAAATATTTTATTGGAAGAATATTTATTTTTTAGCTAAAAAATGTTGTGATAAAAGATATTTAAAACATCTCACAGCAAGAAATACAACTGGGACATGTTGGAGAACACAGTTTTTGAAACTGGGGCTGTGTCGGAAAATTTAGGATATGCAGTCAACAAACTAAGGATGACAGGGACATGAAAGTGAATCTAGTATAAAGCAGAGAGGCACATCACACACACAGAATATATCGCATCTTTTTGTTTCAGTGCTATATCTTTAAACATTTCTAATATGGTGATCAATTTCAAGAACTGTTTAATCAATATTGTTAGTTTTCAGACTCAGATATTTACTCTCCTTCTTAAATTTGAAAACACCAGGAGAAAAATTTTTGTCACATATGAATTCAAGGTATATTTTATCTGGTCAAAACTTCATCAATACTTATGAGCTTCCAATACTTGTTTTTCTGTTTTGCTCAAAATTATAACTAGACTCAAAATTGACCATAGTTAACAAACATTAAAAGCATCAAGACAAGAAACATGCTTCTTAAGTTGATGCTCCTGGGCACCTGGTAGGCCACCTGGTAGGTGATGCTACTGGCCACAGAAATTACTTTGGAGTCCAGAAATGCCTGAATATTTCTTTTTACTTTTCTAAAATTTTAGTGATAAGTATTTTAAGTGATAAGCATATGTGCTTCTCATATATACCAATATAGGTATCTTTACCTATCTGGCTGATTACCATCAAATATCACAGTGAGATGTACTTTACTATGTTTGTGTGTGTTTCTAATCACAAAAAGGTGATTATTTGTTTTGTTTCTGATTACTTGCATGGAGTACTACCTAAGTTATCATGAGGTAATGAGCAAAGTTTGTTAACTTTCTACTAAACAAAAATATTTCTGACAGGTGAAGGACAAATATTGTCTCGGTGTGTTGAAGGAAGTGAGATTTTTTTTCCATAGTATGCACAGAAAAAGTTGAGCAATAATTGAATGAGAAAATAGCACACAAAAATATAAGCATGATCCTATGCTACCATAGCCACTATTAAATCTGTGTTTTGAGTAGTATTTATTTCAGCAAAAGAATAAGCACATTAANCTTGGTGTTTAATTTCTTTATATATTATATTTCATTTCAGTTGTCTATTTAAAAAATCAAAGGTAGAGAAAATGGAAAAATATTGAGATTCAACTAAAATTTTTCCTGACCTCAGGCAAATAGAGTTTATTTTAATGAAATTAATTCAATAAAAAGAGTAGATATTACTGTTTTATAGGAAGAGCTACAGAATTAATATGGTTTCTCAAGCCTGATAAATGACTTACGGATGTAATAGGCCTGTTAAGTGCCATGCTGCCAAGCTATTAAACATTATTGAAAAGTTAAAAGTGAAAGGAGGCCATCTATTTTAAATTAATGTATATTATCTTGTACTTTTCTACATTTCAGAATAAATGCAATTGTGGACCATAGGGGAGAAATAAGAGTAATAAAAAAAAAAATAGTTTAAAACACATCTAAAGAATTAGAGAGAATAATACTGAAAGGATCTGAAAAATATTTCCAGTGTACATAATTTTAAATAATATGGTGCTATCTTGAGATCTTTTTTTTCCCGATATATAAGAAAGTAAAAATAAATTACATTTTATAATCTAAGAAAGAGAAAGGAATTTCACATTTATTTAATGTCTGATATGTGCCAAGCATGGCGTATATATCAATACATATCTAATAGGATTCTTGTTGTATTGAGTGATTAAAAATCTGCCAAGTGCTGGAACAACTGTGCCTGGCACATAGTCCTTACTAAGTTTTAGCATGTCCCCTTCTTTCCTTAATCTCCTTCTCTTTCCCAGCACAATATTCCTCTTGCACATGGCAAATGATCTTATTTAGTGTCACCATACATAAACAATATGGACACCTTATACAGAGCTATATTTTACAAATGTGCGTTCCTACATACTGAATTACCTGAACGCCTGAACAAAACCATAGATAACAGGGGTGGGGGGAAATGGCAAGCAATGCTTTATTCCTAGGGAGATCAAGGTCGTCATAAAGCTAATTATGTGACCACATTTTCCCTGACAGTGTTTTTTAAGTGATTGAAAGTTTTTTCTGAGTTGAGAATTATTTCATGACATGAAAATTATCATTATTTATCCGAGAGTGTGGTACATGTGAATGGTGCATTAAGTTCCCAGATCTTAGAGGTATAGGAAAAAAAGTACCTGATTGTACATCAAGACTTTGTATTGGGAAATAAGGCTAAACATATGAATAATACACGTTTTGTTAAGAATCCTGTCTTCTTGAGCTTATCGATCTTTGTCATAGCTTTTGATTTCCTCTTATTTCTCCATTAAGCATTTTTTTTTGTTACTAAATCTTCTTTTTAACCACCTCTTCGGTAAGTTTCAGATTTGGTAGGAAGGAGTAGAAAGATAAGTAGCTCATAATCTCATGAAGGTCATGGGTGTGTTAATACATACAAAGTACTGTGATAACCAGAGGTGAGGATGAAGTCCAGGTGATGCATGAATGTCCAGGTGATGCAACTGGTTAATTTAAAAGGCTAAAACATGATAAAGGGTGAGGGGGTGGGGGAGGAAGGTAAGTAAAATTTCAACAATGAAACATGAACAAATCCTTGACTGCTACATGTCACTAAAAAGAATAAAACATAAAAGAGAAATGAAGTAAAGAAAAAGGCATGGGCCATAAAGAAAAAAAATAATATGTATTTTTTTGTAGTATATCAAACATATCCTATCTAATACTGGAGAGAATGATAATTATTTTCACTCATTTTCCAGTGTTTGTTTAATTTAATCACATGTTTTTTCACAAACTATTGGTGTCTAAATACCTCAGAATTAGTAGCTTAAAAATAAATTATTTTACTATGGTCAGGCATTTTTCACAAACTATTAGTGTCTAAATACCTCAGAATTAGTAGCTTAAAAAGAAATTATTTTACTATGGTCAGGCATTTTGTGGGTCAGGAAAATGAGGCTCAGTTCAGCACTNCTAAGTTTTAGCATGTCCTCTTCCTTCCTTCATCTCCTTCTCTTTCCCCAGCACAATATTCCTCTTGCACATGGCAAATGATCTTATTTAGTGTCACCATACATAAACAATATGGACACCTTATACAGAGCTATATTTTACAAATGTGCGTTCCTACATACTGAATTACCTGAACGCCTGAACAAAACCATAGACAACAGGGGTGGGGGGAAATGGCAAGCAATGCTTTATTCCTAGGGAGATCAAGGTCGTCATAAAGCTAATTATGTGACCACATTTTCCCTGACAGTGTTTTTTAAGTGATTGAAAGTTTTTTCTGAGTTGAGAATTATTTCATGACATGAAAATTATCATTATTTATCCGAGAGTGTGGTACATGTGAATGGTGCATTAAGTTCCCAGATCTTAGAGGTATAGGAAAAAAGTACCTGATTGTACATCAAGACTTTGTATTGGGAAATAAGGCTAAACATATGAATAATACATGTTTTGTTAAGAATCCTGTCTTCTTGAGCTTATCGATCTTTGTCATAGCTTTTGATTTCCTCTTATTTCTCCATTAAGCATTTTTTTTTGTTACTAAATCTTCTTTTTAACCACCTCTTCGGTAAGTTTCAGATTTGGTAGGAAGGAGTAGAAAGATAAGTAGCTCATAATCTCATGAAGGTCATGGGTGTGTTAATACATACAAAGTACTGTGATAACCAGAGGTGAGGACGAAGTCCAGATGATGCATGAATGTCCAGGTGATGCAACTGGTTAATTTAAAAGGCTAAAACATGATAAAGGAGGAGGGGGTGGGGGAGGAAGGTAAGTAAAATTTCAACAGTGAAACATGAACAAATCCTTGACTGCTACATGTCACTAAAAAGAATAAAAGCATAAAAGAGAAATGAAGTAAAGAAAAAGGCATGGGCCATAAAGAAAAAAAATAATATGTATTTTTTTGTAGTATATCAAACATATCCTATCTAATACTGGAGAGAATGATAATTATTTTCACTCATTTTCCAGTGTTTGTTTAATTTAATCACATGTTTTTTCACAAACTATTGGTGTCTAAATACCTCAGAATTAGTAGCTTAAAAATAAATTATTTTACTATGGTCAGGCATTTTGTGGGTCAGGAAAATGAGGCTCAGTTCAGCACTTTGTACTTGGGGCATCATGAAATCAGGCAAAAGCTGATCCTGCTTGCTTTATGCTGTGGTTACCCAAGTTTTGTAATCTTGCTTGGTCATCAGGTACACTGAGCTTGTGTCTTTTACTATTTTTCAATAGTTAACAAATGTCTGTTTTTACTTGTATCTCATTCTCTAGACTGAGAGATTCTGGAAGGGTAGTCAAGATCTTATTCTTTTTTCTTTTTTTTTTTTAATTTTCAGAGACCTAGCATAACACGAAGAACTTTGAAATAAAATGCCTAGAAGAGCCCGGCTCAAAACAAGGGGAGTGACCCAAAGAGAGCATGATAAATGGTGAATGGCATAGATGTTGGTGTTGGAGAATGAGAGAGATTTTTGTTCATTTTCCTGCACAGCAATTAAAGTATCTTAAGAAGAATATATTTAGTGTGTCTCCACTTTGTCAATGTCTGGGGACAACAACCAAACAAACAAATATACCAATGTTTCCAAACCATTTCTGTAATACTTATTTGGCCATGTACAAGAAAAACACTTAAATCCTAACTAAAAAGCAAAATGATTTAAAATAAATGAAAATATAATTGCAAAATCTATCGATTGACTACAGAAGGAAATTTGCTCATTCTGTAAATCACAGTAAACCATAAACAGGGTTGTTTAAGAGATGAAACTATTTCTCAGACCTGTTGAGATCCTGCCCCAAGCTGCCTGGTGGTGGTTTTACTGTAGCTGCTGCCAATGAAAACTAAGAACAAGACAGAGAACCCTGAAAAGGGGATGATATATGAACAGACCACACTTGAAAATGAGCATCCCTATGTGTATTTTTTATTAGTAGCTTCAAAATTGCTTTGATATCACATGCTAATAATTTGAGTGACATCAGCAAGGGTAAAAGTTCTATTTGCCCAGAGAATCTGACAGGATATAGGGACTAGTAGGGACATGACAGGGAATTGTAACAAACTTTAGCACAAGGAGCCTGTCATTACCATTGGGAAGGGGGAAAAAAGAAAGCTTTTCCAGTTTTGTAAGATCAACCTTTATAACTGATCCCAAGTCATTTCTCTTATGGGAAAGATCCTAATTTTGAAATGCTTTTCAACTATTATTGAATGTCTATATGTCTATGTGTGTTTGCCTAGCATAGGGTAAGTGTTTAATAATTACATTGTGGATATATGAGCCGTTAATTAAACTGTATTGTGTTTTGACAGTTTCCAAATTAAATAATAAAGTAAACTGCTAATTTGGAAATATTTTATCATTCCAGCCATACCTCCAATGTAATAATTTTAGAGTGCAGTATGTCATTTGCTCTAAGTTGAAATTAGAAAAACAAATGATATAACAGACATAAAAGATAAAATGCCGCATAGCACCCTCTGATGTATGTGTGGGACTTTCATTGAGCTATGACAAAAGCAGTCTGTATTGATGCTACAAATGTCTTTTTAAAAGGTGGCTGACACTGTCAGGTGTAGTAGTGGAGAAAGCCATGTAATCTTATTTGATGTTGAATCCAAGGGCATAGTACTGACTTTGTTGACCAGAGCAGGACTGTTGTGTGAATAGACGGCTTCTATTTCTAGATCTATCCCTCAGGGAATTTTTGAGAGAATGCTCAAAGAGAACTTAAAAAAAAAAAACTAACTAAATGAAGAATTTAAAAATTATTTATTATTTGGGTGGTTCTTGATATGGGAAAATAAAATTAATTGGAAGAGAATCTCTAAATTAGCATTTATAAAATTAAATGAAGTTGAAGAATGAAAAACTATTGTGAAACTCTAGAATTATCTCAATTTTCTCAAAAACAAGACTTTAAGAGATTGATATGAAATCCTTATAAATTTTATAAAACCTTCCGAGGAAAATGAGTACAAAGAATTTGTCACTGATTATCTGAGTACAAATGTGATCTGGATCAAAATCTAATAAAAAACAATTAATTAGCTTATTAAAAGATGTCAGTGATATAAAATGATATTTTAAATTATGTGAATCAGGCCTATTACTATAAGGTTTCATGAAATGTATTTTTAAAAGCTTCATAATTTGTAAACTTTGATATAAAGGTATGTACCTTTCTCTATCAAATTAGCAAAGTATAAAAATGGTATTTACAGATATTTAAAACAAAACAAAACAAAACAAGAATTGCCCATATTTCTCCAAAAACAATACAATAAATTGAGGGTATCATATGAAGGCAAAGTCAAATGGTCAATGCAGACAAACTTGAAAAAGCAGCAAGGTTAGGAGAAGATTCCTATATGTTTCACAGTCTGTTCGATAAGTAATATATCAAATGAGAAATTCACAATGTCAACTAGAATGGAGGCTAGAAATGCTACAGACTGACATTACTGTAATTAAGGAATGAAAAAAATAACAACATTCCAGGACATAACAAAGTACACCATCTGGGCCTGCCAACTATAAATATTAAATATGAAAAAAAGAAAGACAAACAAAGCTAATATAAGCATGGATCCATTTCATAAATTCATAAAGAATCAAAAGAAATCAAAGAATTATTATAGCCACTAAATGCTTTTAACTGTAATTTGTTGATAAAAGGAGTTGGCATCACTTCCTAATTCACAAAGGAAGATAGAAGACAGATGTCAGAAGCAGATGTACACTTCCCAGAAAGAGGGAGAAGAAATGCTGAAGCAAATCAGGATCATTTACAAAACAGCATAAAATAAACTGGAAAATAGAAAGACGGAAATAGTTTCAGTAGTAATAGTTTCACAGACCTGACTTAGTCATATCAAATTGGTACAAATCTCTAAGTCATAACCTCTTGCAGTTGAGAGTGGTATACATTGGATAGACAAGTTATTCATTTCCTACCATATGCATAGACCTGTGCCAGACCAGGAAGACATATTGAGATAAAGAAGACAACTGAGTGCAGACACCACAAAAGAATGCAATCTACAAAGTGTACAAGTGTTCACACAACTTGGAGTGTTTTGATAAATTCTTCAAAAGATGGTAGAAAAGGAGTGATTCTTCTATCCATCAATCGTTCACCAATTCAACTGTACATTCACCATCCATCTACCTATAAATATTTGAGAGCCTAGTCTAATTGTAGCCTCAGATATAATATAGTTGAGGATATTTTAGAGGTCAAACAGAGAGATATGATAAGAGGATAATTAATTTCAAATAAGAGCTCTTTATCAGATTTGAACAAACATTGGATCTGAGTCATTCTTTATGACTGAGATACGCACAAATGCAAATTTTACTTGCCTAATTATCTCCTGAGAACTTCAAAGTAAGTGTAGGGTGAGAGCTATTGTACTTTCTATTTCCCTCAATTATTGCTTTTATATACATGTGTATATGCATTACATACATACACACCTATATAGAGTTATTCATGTGTATATAGATATGTGTACATGTGTATGCACATATATCTATATGTGTAATATATGCTGTGTTTGCATGTGTATAAGATAACTTTAACTGAAAAAATCTTTCAGCTTAAATTCAGCAATGACATTGACCTTACACACAGACCTATGATGATGACTTTCTGCTGAAAAAGCATCTTGAGACTCAGTAGTAGAATCTATCACAACTTAATCCTATAGGTAAAGTAATATGTATCTTTACATTTATAGATTAATTTTTCTCTCATACCTTTTGTCTTCTACCACTTACTCAAAGAAAGTAAACAATAAGACTGAAAGATTTTAGCAACCGGTAATGTTGATCACAAATGCCCCTCGCCTTCTTACTGTCCCCAGTGATCTTTACCTCTTAGGACTAGCTGTTCAAGTCCAATCTATTCCATTTAGTCCTCTCTAGAAAGACAGGTTCAAACAGATGCTCCTATTCATTTGAACTTGAGAAATACTTAAAGTCAATTGGTCCTTGGTAAACTAACATTGTAAAAAGGCAAAGTGGCTTAAAAGAAAATACTACATTGAAAAAAAGCAGTTGACTGTATTTAGTAAATATGTTTTTAGTTTACTGCCCATGTTTTTTTATAGGCAGAGGTTTATTTGAAGCATACTCCAAACTATACTTAATAGAATCTTAAACCACTATGTATTATTATACATCTACATAATCTATAAGTATAAGTACTTTCAAATATCTGGTTTTATTGCACTATTACTACTTCAGGAATATTGAATTAGGTAGTATAACTACCCAGTTTATAACAAACATGAGCTCAGCTATGGCAAGTAATGAATTATGCTTTTGTGAGCATTCAGCAGAATGACTAGATGCCAGATTCAGCAAATACACATTGTGATCGTAAAAGAACAAGCTGAAAATAGAAGGGCTTAGCAGAAATCTATGTTAATATGTACAATGTGTGGTGTGTTTGTGAGTGTGTGCATGTGTGTGCATGTATACACATACATTGTGTTTGGCCTAGGAGAAATGAGTTTAGACCTACTCCCTTAGTATAATTTCAATTCTCCAAAGTGTCCCAGGTTGGAAGATAAATCATGTCTCCTTGCACACATATATATACACACACATACATATATACATATTTTTGCATGTATATGTACACTTATGTACACATAGACACATATATACATGTAGATGTGTGTGTACATGTGTGTGTGTATAAATATGTATATATATCTTATTGAAATAAATAAAACAGCTGCCACATTGCATGCCTTTCTTCTCTGGTGGTAATTACTTCTCTTCGTGTCTGTCCACATTTTTGCTCACAGATATGCACATGTGCACATTTGCATTCATATACACATACATAAACATATGCACTCACATACCCTAACTGACTTTTCCTTATATCATAATAGTTCATGGATGTAGTTTTTGACACATGACAGGCATAACTGGCAATTAGTTTTATTCTCTAACTGTAAATACAACATTAACTGTTATGGTAAGATATTTTTTCTGTTTTCAGCTGAAAACTCTGATTAGGAATAGGCAGATAGTGACATGAACAAGATGGTGATGTCTAGAAGGGATAAATATGTATATATTTGGTGTAGTCACAGATGTGGTTAACAGTGAGAGCCATATATTGCAGCCCTTTAGTGAGAACATTTCTGATCTGATAGAGCTGCAAATATACCTCTGTACCTAAGAGGTGCAGAATATAAGTTATTTATAAATGTAATCTTTTGCTTATGCTTTTGGGGTCTTATTCATAAAGTCGTTGCTCAGACCTCTTCCTGGAGTGTTTCCCCTATTTTTTTTTTTTTTAGTAATTTTATGGTTTGAGGTTTTATATTTAAGTCATTAATCCATTATGAGTTGATTTTGGTATGTGATGAGAGGTACAGGTCTAATTTCATTCTTCTGCATACAGATGTCCAATTTTCCCAGCACCATTTGTTGAAGAGACAGTCTTTTTTCCCAATGTAGGTTCTTGCTGCCTTTGTTAAAGATCAGCTAGCTATAGGTATGTGGGTTGATTCCCAGGTTTTCTATTCTGTTCCATTGGTTCAAATGTCTGTTTTTATGCCAGTACCATGCTGTTTTGGTTACAACAGCTTTGTGATATAATTTGAAGTAGGATAGTGTTATGCCTCAAGCTTTACTTATTTTGCTCAGGATTGCTTTGGCTATTTGGGATCTTTTGTTGTTCCACATTAATGTTAGAACTGTTTTCTCTATTTTTGTAAAGAATGTCTGGTATTTTGATGGAGATATATATAAGGTCATGCCATCTGCAAACAGGGACAGTTTGATTTTGTCCTTTCCAATCTTGATGCTCTTTATTTCTTTCCCTTGCCTGATTTCTCTGGCTAGTACTTCCAATACTAAGTTAAGTAAGACTGGTGAGAATGAGCATCCTTGTCTTGTGCCTCTCCAGGATGATACCAGTGATTGGTATGTCATATATGGCTTTTATTGTGTTGAGATAATTTCCTTCTATACCTAATTTTCTGAGAGTCTTTTATGGGATTATACCAAACTAAAAAGCTTCTGCACAGCAAAGAAAACAATCAACAGATTGGAAAGACAACCTAAGGAATGGGTGAAAATATTTGCAAAGCATACATCTGAAAAGGGATTAATATCCAGAATATGTAAGAAACTCAAACAACTACACAGTAAAATAACAAATAATCCAATTAAAAATGGGCAAAATAGATTTTTCTAAGGAAGACATACAAATGGCCAATAGGTACATTAAACTTTCTCTGGCTAGTACTTCCAATACTAAGTTAAGTAAGACTGGTGAGAATGAGCATCCTTGTCTTGTGCCTCTCCAGGATGATACCAGTGATTGGTATGTCATATATGGCTTTTATTGTGTTGAGATAATTTCCTTCTATACCTAATTTTCTGAGAGTCTTTTATGGGATTATACCAAACTAAAAAGCTTCTGCACAGCAAAGAAAACAATCAACAGATTGGAAAGACAACCTAAGGAATGGGTGAAAATATTTGCAAAGCATACATCTGAAAAGGGATTAATATCCAGAATATGTAAGAAACTCAAACAACTACACAGTAAAATAACAAATAATCCAATTAAAAATGGCCAAAATAGATTTTTCTAAGGAAGACATACAAATGGCCAATAGGTACATTAAAAAAATGCTCAACACCACTAAACATCAGAGAAATGCAAATCAAAACCACATTTGAGATATCATCTCACCCCAGTTAGACTGGCCATTATTAAAATGACTGTCAATAATAAATGCTGATGAGGATGTGGGGAAAGAAGAACTTGGTGGGCCTGTAAATTTGTATGGCCATTATGGAGAATATTATGGAGGTTTCTCAAACAACTGCAAATAGAACTATCATATGATCCAGCAATCCCACTACTGGGTATATATCCAAATGAATGGAAATCATCATGTCAAAAGGATACCTTCATCCCATGTTTATAGCTCTATTTGCAATAGCCAAAATATAGAACCAACTTAAGTGTCCATCAATGGATGACTGGGTAAGGAAAATATGGTATATATACACAATGGAATTCTACTAAGCCATAAAACAACAACAAAAAAAAAATGAAATTCTGCCATTTGCAGCGTCAAGGATGAGCATGGAGAAAATTATGTTAAGTGAAATAAGCCAGACACAGAAAGATAAATACCACATGTCCTCACTCATAAGTGGGTGTGAAGAAAGAAGGAAATAAAGAAAGATAGTAAGAAAGGAAGACAGAGAAAGAAAGAAAAGACTACAGTAATACATTGAACTTTCAGAAGGAGAGAACAAACCTAAGAATACTAGAGACAGGGCGGAGGGAGGGAGGGAGGTTGTGGAGTGATTGGTCGAGTAATGGGCATAAAGAATAACTATGATTTGTAATAATGAATATGCTAATCAAAATAAATAAATAAATAAATAAATAAATAATGTGCTTTGTACAGTAGAAGTAGGATTTAACTTAAGCAAGAACCTTCAAGTGGTGCATTAAAGAAATGGTGCTGGAGAAACAACTACAGCATCACTTTTAAAACAATGCCATTTTTTCCAGAAACTTAAATGTAAGTGTCACTGGGTACTACACCAGTAAAATAGAAGATTAAAAAGGCAGTAATGATTTGTGAAAAACATGTTGGGAATCATTTCCTTTCCATTTTGAATCAAAGAGATGAATCTGAAAAACTAGTAAAGGTCTAGGAAACTAACTACTGTGGGATGGAGTAGGCAACAATAAGTTTATTCTAAGCTTATACTGATTGCCCAAAAATATTTGGTCTGGAAAAGTATCTGACAGAATAGTTCTTATTTGTTTTCCTATAACCATTAACAAAAATAATCTGCCTCCACTACCCAACAAGGATCAACCCAGGGCCCCTGTCTTCCCATCTGCCTCTACCAGTCCCATCAGTGTCCCCTTAAATATTTTCTTCATCTCCACAAATGTCTACCAATTCTGTCTCCAGGAGAAATTCTAGAAAACAGAAAGTTCCTACACCTATTTCCAGGTAAGTCTGTGAGATAAAAGAGCAAATTATCTGATCCAATACCCTATAAAGATAATCTGGGGTGGGGGAAAGTGGTGTGGAAAGGTTTGGGTATCAGAATTCAAAGTCTTTTAGAAAAATTATTGTCCATATTTGTCACCACCAGTTTTGGGCTTCAGGTATGTAATGAGTTTGAATGTGTTTACTGGAAGGAGTGAGAATAAAAGCATCATAAAAAGTTGGATTAGGAGAGAGACATCTAAGGAAATTCTTAGGAGCACGTAGATCCTCAAAAGCAACACTGGAGGGACAAGAGTTGGTGATTAAGCTAGTTTTTTACATATATATACATATATATATATATATATATATATATATATAATGGTTACTACAGCCCATTAATATGTGTGTTTGTGTATATATGTGTGCATTCCTTATTTTTTCTGAATTATATAATGAACGTGGAGGTTCCCCCCTCCATCCTTTCTGCTGCTGATTGAATGTGCCCCCAATACTTATTCCCCACTGAGACAGTTTTAAGAGGGTGGGAAATTCTATTATGGTAATTTAACAGTGAGGCCTTGAGGAGGTGATTAGATTGTGAGGACCATGTAAGTAAATGAATTAACTCATTGATGGTTTAATGATGGTAATGGGCATGGTTTTGAGGGCTTTAAAAGGAGGAGTTAGCTCTCTCTCTGCTCTGCCATTCTTGCCATGTGACAACCTGTGTTGCTGAAGTCACCACCAAAGAAGGCTCTCATGAGATGTACTTTGGATTTCTCAGCCTCTGAAACTGTGAGCAACAAATTTTGTTTTCTTACAAATTACCCAGTTCCAGGTATTTTTTTTATAAGCAACAGAAATGGATTAATACAGAAAATTGGTGTCAGAGAAGTGGGGTATTGCTTATGACAAATACATGAAAATGTGAAAGTGGCATTAGAACTTGGTGTTGGACAGAGGTTGGAGGAGTTTGGTGGACTCTGAAGAAGACAAAAAAAAAATGAGGGAAAGTTTGGAACTTTTTAGAGACTGGTTAAATGGTTGTAACCCGAATACTGATAGAAATGAGGAACTTATAGGGAATTGGACAAAAGATCACCCTTGCCACAGCATAGCAAGGAACCTGACAGCATTCTATTTATGCCCAAAACTTTTATGGAATTTGGAACTTCAAAGTTATAAACAAGAGTGTTTGGTGGAAAAAATTTCTAAGAATCAAGTCATTCAGGAAACTTCATGGATACTTGTAACAACCTTCACTCAATTATGGTGACAGAAGCATGATGTAAAGCCAGAATTTATAATTAAAAGGAAGGCAGAGATTAAAGATTTGGAAAATTTGCAGCCTTGTGGTAGAGAACCAGAAAGCATTTTCAGGAGAAAAATTTAAGGATTCAAGGGTAGGGCCCAGTGACCATTTGCTAAGGAGATTAGTACAGAAGAAAGGGATTATCAAGAGAAGGGGAGAAAGATCTTGAAGGCATTTCAGGGAGCTTTGAGGCTGCCCCTTCAATCATAGGCCCAGAGGCCTAGGGAGACAGAATGGTCTCAAGGAAGAGGCCTGGGGCACCCTCCATAGGCTTGCTGCCCAGGGCCACCTTGGGAAGCTGCTTGCAGCACCAGAACTACAGCTGCTTTGGCTGCTCCAGCTGTAGCTAAATTGGCCCCAGTTGTGGCTGGGCCTGCAGCTTTGGAATATACAAGTTGGAAGCCTTGGTGGCATCCATGTGGTATTAAGTCTGCAGGCTCACAGAATGCCAGAACTTTGGAGGCTTTGGAACCTTCATCTTGATTTCAAAGGATGTATGGAAAAGTCTGGGGGCCCAGGAAGAGATCTGCCACAGTGGCAGATTTACCACATACAGCCTTCATTAAAGGGATGCTGAGCATAAATGTGAAGTCACAGTTGCATCAGAAAACCCTCACCAGCACCATGCTTAATGGAGCTGTGAGATCAGGATTGCAATTGAGACCCCAGAATTATATAGCTACCAGAGTAGAACACTAGCCTGGAAGAACTGAAGCATGGCTTGAGACCAGGAAAGTCATAGGGGCAGAGCTGCCAGAGGACTTGAGGACCCAATCCCCACACCAGTGTGCGGAGAACTGAAGCATGGCTTGAGACCAGGAAAGTCATAGGGGCAGAGCTGCCAGAGGACTTGACCCAATCCCCACACCAGTGTGCAGGGAATGCCAAACATGGAATCAAGGTACATGATTCACCAAATTTGAGATTTGTTGCCCGCCCTGTTGATTTTGGACTTTCTTAGGACCTGTTGCCTCATTCTTCTGGCCTATTTCTGCTTTGAATGGGAATATGTACCCTATATTTGTTCCACCATTGTATCTCGGAAGTTGATAACTTGCTTTGATTTCACAGGTGGGATTTTGGAATTCAGAATTTTGAGCTGGGACAAGGTAAGACTGTGGGGCCATGGGCATAAAATGAATGTATTTGTATGTGAAAAGGATGTGAGGTTTGGGGGGTCAGGTGTTGAATGCTGTGGATTGATGTCCCCTCAAAACTTATTCCCCACTGTGACAGTGGTAAGAGGGTGAGAATCCTGTTAAGGTAATTGAAAGGTAGACCCTTGAAGAAGTGGTTAGATTGTGAGGAACCATGCCCAAGTAAATGGATTAATCTATTGATGGTTTATTGGTGGTCATGGATATGGTTCTGAGGGCTTTCAAAGAAGGAGTTAGCTCTCTCCTTCTACCATGTGCCATGTGACACCTTGCTTGTCTAAGAAGAGTCACTACCCACCAACAAGGTTCTCACTAGATTTGTCTCCTGGACTTTGGACTTCCAGCCTCTGAAAGTGTAAGCAATATTGTTCCTTTACAAATTACCCAGTTCCAGATATTTTGTTGTAAGCTATAGAAACAGACTAATACACCTCCCACACAGCATGCTCTCTCTCTAGAATACAATGTAAAAGGTGCCCCAAAATGTGAACAGTACTTATCCATTTTGAAGCCTGAGCCCTTTTATTTTGCTTAGTTCTGATCCTATGGAAAGATATGTTCTGAATCCCTAACAATCAGCTGACAGGTTCCTAAGTTGGCCTTTGCCTAAACTGTAAGAACAAATTATAATTAATGCGTCAATAATGTAGCTCAGAAGCAACAACCTATGAATGACAAAATGATTGCTCATATACATAATTCTTTGATATGATTGAGTTGACATAAACACAGTGTAACCACAGGAATGACAAAATAATTGACAAGTTATTTTTTAAAATGTGAATTATTATGTTGAGTTGAATGTCCACTGAAAGTTGATTCTAAATTCGGACACTTGAATTTCAAACACTAAATTCACTTGGTAGTGAAAATTACTTCAAGGATTTAAAAAGTCTTTTTATTTCTGCATATATTTGCCGATATAAGTATTTTACGTAACTTTTTTCATGTTTGTTAATGGAAAATTTTGTATTTTGTATTTTCTAAATGCTCAACATATTTTATTGTTGTTGCTTTTAGAAATGAGAGAATTAAAGTTAACACTAAATTTGTAATTTGATAAAAGCCAAAAGCAAGTACACGTCAAATAGCACTCTCAACAAATATTAGGTTAATGAAATAATTAATTAATTTTACATTTCCAATTCTATTTTTTGCTCACTTTGTCATACTACGTAATCACATTATTAATTTCATAATTACATCAATAAAAAATTTGAGTGGTGGTAAAATAGTGTGCATAACATTGCAATGATTATAATTCCAGTTTATGCTCAGCTTATTTTTTTAAAAAGTCAAAGTTTCATACAGCCCTCTCCCCATTAATCAAAATAGTGTTTTTATTTTCTTAGTTGAAGGTCAGAACACATTTTTCTTTGTTCCCTAAAATAAAACATAGTCTGAAAGGACTGTCTGAATTATAATATGCTGGAGATTAAATAGATAGATAAGTAGATGGATAGATAGACAGATAGAAAGAACAAACTTTCAAAGCTTTGCTATCACTGTATATAATCAAAAGGCCATAGAGAGTTTCTGAGAACAATACACAAATGAGAATTTCCAAATGTTCTGAGCATTTTTACTTCATCCTAATTAGCATTTTATCCTATCTTTGAAAGAGACTATTTGAATGTCTGAGACGCATACTCAAAACATTTTTAAGGACTTTAATTTTTTAATTGAAACATATCGATTATACATATTTATAGGTTACATAGTTATTTTTCAATACATGTATGTAATATGTAATGGTCAAATCAGGGTAGTTAGCATACTTATCAATGCAAAAATTCGTCAGTTTTTGGTGATAAGAACATTTAAGCTCTTACATGTATGTAATATGTAATGGTCAAATCAGGGTAGTTAGCATACTTATCAATGCAAAAATTTGTCAGTTTTTGGTGATAAGAACATTTAAGCTCTTCTCTTCTAGCCATTTCAGAACATACAATAAATTATTGTCAATTATAGATTCCTGGCACTACTGTAGACCAAAACCTAGATTTGAGAAAGGGTTGACCTAAATGGGAGGTAGTCAAGTGATCCAAACAAATAGAGATCTTAAGAGTGGAAACTTGGATGGAGAACTCCGACCAGGCTCTGAGGAACATTGGTAACCAAGATCTTGAGCCAAGAAAATATCTGCACCAGAAAGCTAAAGTCCAAAAAAATATGAAAAGAGTTGGTAATCACCAAAACCACACAGGATGAGAGTAGCAATTTATTTTAGAATCATAGAACCCAGGATTTGAAGAAGTAGGGATAGAGTCATGGTTTAAGACTCTTAGGAATGAATAAACATCACTTATTTTTATCTTTTTGTAACTTGAGCAGAGAACTCAGTGGGGCCTGTCTCCTTATTATGAATCACAACTCCTCTCTTCGCTCCCATCCCCACAAACTCCCTTTTCACTGATCCTGCTTAAGATTTTTTCTGCATAGCACTTATCACTTTATAATATATACTGTAATTTATTTATATTGTTTAGGGAAGAACACTATAAGAAATGTTCAGTCTAAAAGGTGGAGATCTGGAGGTTCTTGTTAAATTTGACAAGTAGGTGGCAAGAAGCAGAATGTACTGTATAATATACAATATAAATTCTGATATCCAGAATCTTCTGCAACGAAGAGAAGGTAAGAAGGAAAGAGGAGAGGACTTCATCAGGTCAGGAAAAGATTCCATATTTCATAATAGGATGCCTCCACATGTTACTAAAAACAGTCTCAACAAAAACAATTTGAGTGGAAATTAATAACGTCACTCATGCTTGGTATGAATGCATTTCTTCTGTGACTCCTGAAGAGCTGATTTCACACTGTCAGACAGAAGTTGCACTTAGAGACTGTGGAATACAAACATAGACATGATCCTAAGAATATAAATCATATAAGAATATACATAGATTTAAGGGATGGTGTCTGAAGGCTTTGAATAAGAAAAATACTTTTCCCTTCAATATTTTCAGTGAAATATATAATATTTTAAGTACTCACACATATTTTTTCTTTTAATTCATGCATATGGAATAGTTCTTTAATTTGTGATGTGGTAACATATTACTTTCTCTTCAAGATTCTCTAAAAGGGAAGACAATACTGTTGTAAGAATATGGTGTTTTGGAAACATTTAAGTTGACTTTTCCAAACATAATTACCTATTGTCTACTTAAATGAGATACTTGGAAAATAAATGTATTGTTTTGTTAAATAAGCCTAGTGAACTCAAATGACATGGGTGAACAACCACAGCTGAATAAGTAAATTTGAAAAGTACAAAGATGTTATTACCATCCAGGACAAAGATTATACTAGTATCCATTCTGAGAAACATTTTGCTGTATTAGGTATACATCTTTCTGAAAAAAAAAGGAAGGAAAGAAGGAAAAAAATTCAATTCCTAATTGTGTTTCTGCTTCTTTTTCAAATCACTCTGGCTGTTCTTGACCATTTACTCCTATCTGTAAATTTCAGAATATCCTGTGAATTTATTTATGAAATAGTTTGGATTACTACAGAATTGCCATCACTATAATATTAAGGCCTTGAAAATATACAGCTTTCCTAAAATGGTCATATGTCACTTAATGTTGGGAATACATTGTGAGAAATGCATCATTAGGCAATTTTGTCATTGTGTGAACATCATAGGGTGTACTTACACAAACCTAGATAGTACAGCCTGCTTACATACTAGACTATATAGTATAGCCTGTGGCTCCTAGACAACAAACATTTACAGCATGTTACTGTACTGAATACTGTAGGCAATTGTCACACAATGGCAACTATATCACTGGGCAACAGGCATTTTTCAGCTTCCTTATAATCTTATGGGACCACCTTTGTTATTGTGATCTGTGGTTAATTAAAATATTGTGCAGCACATGATTGTATTTAGGTCTATTTTTGTTTAAAGAAAATGTCACTTTTCTCCAAAATTTTTTACATATACTTATTTATTTTATCTAGATGATTTTTTTGGTTTATTTGGTTTGGTTTTGGTTGGTTTTGGTTGGTTTGTTTTTGATTTTTATGTTCTGTGATTACTTATTTATAACATTCAATTTTAAGTTTTTATTTACTATGCCATTTTGTTTTTTATTTCTTTTCTTCCTTGAATTTTATTGATTAATCATTTTGATTTTTATGTTCTGTGATTACTTATTTATAACATTCAATTTTAAGTTTTTATTTACTGTGCCATTTTGTTTTTTATTTCTTTTCTTCCTTGAATTTTATTGATCAATCATTGTGATTACTTATTTATAACATTCAATTTTAAGTTTTTATTTACTATGCCATTTTGTTTTTTATTTCTTTTCTTCCTTGAATTTTATTGATTAATCATTTTTTATTCACTTTTTGAAACATAAACACTCCTACAATATTATTTTAGCATCTATCTTTTGATTTTTGACATGCATATTTGGTTTTACAAAGTCATAATATAGTCAATATCATTAACTTTCTAAGAAAAAAATATAGGAATTTTGGAATGTTTCAACACAATTTCCATCCTCCTTGCTATGCTATCTGGAATTTGAGGTTCATTATATTTTCAACTTTAAATAAAACTTTCTATACTTATTAAGTTATATTTACCAAAATTTTACCAATTTTTTTTTTCCAAATGTCCTACTTGCATCTCTACACTTTCTCCTGGGTTTATATATTTTATCATTTAATTTGATGAGATCTCATTAATGGTACTCACCCACTCTTTAATTGAATATATGTTGGGTGGCAGCTACCTTCCTGGCACAGATGGTTGCTACACCTAATGACAACTGCTTGTTCCCTTCTTTGTTTTTCACACATGTTCAGGATGGCACCTGGAGGATGTAAAGGGGGAGTGACTATGGTGTCTGGTAAAACCTCACCCCATTTACGGGGCTTAGCATCATTGGTGCAGAAAGCCTTCCGGGCTTGTGGATACTTCATGATCTTTACTATAAGCATAGGCAGGAGCCATGCATGCACGCATGACCTATAGGGTGAGTGGCTTGTTAGATGGAGACCCCCGCCAGAATCCCCCTCCCATTTAGCCCATTTATGTATAAATATGTAGGCTTTGAGTTGAATAAACAGAACTGCTTGACAGAACCCCCACTGCGTCTGAGTGTTCCTTTGCAAGCCAGGTTGGGGCCGGTGGCTGCGCTTACTATCTCCTGGGCTCTCCCGCCCGGCTCCCTCTTGCACAGGGAGGTGGAGGCAGGGAGTATTCTTCCGTCTCGTTCCCTCGAGCCAAGTGAGGTTTAGTTAGTTGTCGGGGTGCGCTGGTGCAGACTCCTACTCCCCCCCCCACCCCGACAGATATATCTGTGTATCACCGTCATTCCTCAGTGATCTGGGTATACAATTCTAGTTCAACAGATATTTTTTTCAACAGTATGGAAAGAATTATTTTGTCAATCTAATTAGCATGTTTTGTATATAATAAATTTATTTTCTCCAGTTACTGAAAAGACACCTCTTTGTCATTGCTAATATGAATTTTATTTAAGTTTTTAAAAATATCTTGGATTACAATAATAGTTGTGAACTTTAACACAGCACTCTCAGCATTGGACAGATCATCTAGACAAAGATTTAAAAGAGAAATGTATTTAAACAGCACTGGAGACCAAATGAACTTACCAGACATATACAGAACATTTCATCCAACTGCAGAACATACATTCATCTCATCAGCACACAGATCATTCTCCAGGATAGACACATGATAGGCCACAAATTGAGTCTCAACGAATTTTAAAAAAAAGATTGAAATAATATCGAGTACATTTATAGACCACAATAAAACACAATTAGAAATTAACAATAAAAAACATTTAAAACTATACATATACATGGAAATGAAACAGCATGCTCCTAAATAACCAATGGATAAAAGAAGAAATAAAGAAACAAATAAAAAATTTCCTTGAAACAAATGAAA
>NW_007732676.1:103289-124975 GCF_000696425.1 Galeopterus variegatus
TACCTCTCACAATATACTAAAATCAACTCAGAATAGATTAAAGAATTAAATATACACCCTGAAACAATAAAACTTATTAAAGAAAACGTAGGAGAAACACTTCAGCAAATAGGCTGCAGCACAGACTTCATGAATAAGACCCCAAAAGCAGGGGCAACCAAGGGAAAAAAAAACAAAGGGGATTATATCAAACTAAAGAGCTTCTGCACAGCAAAAGAAACAATTAATAGAGTTAAAAGACAACCAACAGAGTGGGAGAAAATATTTGCAAAATATACATCTGACAAAGGATTAATATCCAGAATATACAAGGAACTCAAACAACTTTACAAGAAAAAAAAAACAAGTAATCCAATTAAAAAATGGGCAAAAGAGCTAAGCAGGCAATTCTCTAAGGAAGATATACAAATGGCCAACAGACATATGAAAAAATGCTCAACATCACTCAGCATCCAGGAAATGCAAATCAAAACTACACTGAGATACCATCTCACCCCAGTTAGGATGGCTAAAATATCTAGGAATAAATTTCAACAAGGAGGTGAAAAATCTCTACAATAAGAAATATGAAATACTTCTGAAAGAAATTAGAGGGGACACTGAAAGATGAAAAGATATTCCTTGTTCATGGATTGGAAGAAATAGCATTGTGAAAACATCCATACTACCCAAAGTGATCTACAGATTCAATGAAATCACCATCAAAATACCAACATTCATATGGAACAACAAAAGACCGCAAATAGCTGAAGCAATCCTGAGCAAAAAAATAAATAAATAAAGCTGGAGACATTAAATTACTGACTTCGAATTATACTACAAGGCTATAGTAATCAAATCAGCATGGTATTGTCATAAAAACAGACACATGGACCAGTGGAACAGAACAGAGAACCCAAAATTCAATCCATGTATTTACCGATCTTCTACTAAGGAACCGAGAACATATATTGAGGAAAGGACAACCTCTTCAATAAATGGTTCTGGGAAAACTGAATACCCATATGTAGAAGAATGAAACTAGACCCTTACCTCTTGCCATATACCAGAATCAATTAAAAATGGATTAACAACTTAAATATAAGACCCAAAATGATAAAAATTAAAAACCTCTTGCCATATACCAGAATCAATTAAAAATGGATTAACAACTTAAATATAAGACCCAAAACGATAAAAATTAAAAAAAAAATACATAGGGGAAACACTTTGGGATGTAGGACTGGGCAAAGACCTTATGAATAAAAACTCAAAATGACAGGCAACAAAAGGAAAAATAAACAAATGGTATTATATCAAACTAAAAAGGCTTCTGTGCAACAAAGGAAACAATTAACATTGAAAAGACAACCTACAGAATGATAGAAAATATACACAATCTATACATTGGACAAGGGATTAATATCCAGAATATGCAAGGAACACAACTTAACAGTAAACAAATAATCTGATTAAAAAATGGACAATGGAGCTGAATTGATATTTCCCAAAGGAGATAAACAAATGGCCAACAGACATGAAAAATTTCTCAGTATAACTGTCATGAAAATGCAAATCAATACCACCTGGAGATATTATCTCACCCTACTTAGACTGGCTATTATCAAAAAAAGAGGAGAATAACAAATGCTGTCAAGGATGCAGAGAATAGGGAAGGCTCATACTGTGTTGGTGGGATTGTGAATTAGCACTGCCATTATGAAAAACAGTATGGAGGTTTCTCAAACAACTACAGATAGATTTTCCATACAATCCAGCAATCCCACTACTGGGGATATAACCAAAGGAATGGAAATCATCACATCAGAGGGATACATGGAATACAATATAGAAGTTTCTAAAACACCTACACACAGAATTATCATATTATTGAGCAATTCCACTGCTTGGTATTTACCCAAAGGAATGGAAACATCATGTCAAGGGATACCTGCACTACCATGTTTATTATAGCTCTATTCACAATAGTTAAGGTACAGAACTAACATAAATGTCTATTGACAGACAATGGGATAAAAAAAAATGGGGTATATATGCACAATGGAATACTACTCTGCCATAAAAAAGAGTGAAATTCTGCCATTTGCAGCTATTAGGATGATCATGGAGAATATTATTTATCAGTGAAACAAGGCAGTCACAGAAAGAGAAGTATCATGTGTCCTCACTCATAAATGGGAGTGAAAGCACAAAAGAATTAAAGAACAAAAGAATGAAAGAGCAAAATGAAAGAAGGAAGGAAGTCAGGCAGGAAGGACAATCACAATAATGCATTGAACTTTCAGAAGGAGAGAACAGAACTCCTGTTACTAGAGGTAGCAAATGGGAGAGTGGTTAGGGAGAAATTTGTTAATGGACACAAGGAATGATTATGTATTGTAGTAATGAACATGCTAATTATCCTGAGTTGATCATCACAAATTGTACACATATACTGATATTCAACTCTACCTCACAAAGATGTATAATCAATTATTTTTCAATAAAAACATTAAAAAATCTTGTGTTAGATTCAGCATGCATCTTTTGTGTAAAGACTCATATTTTTCTTTAAATCTAGAAAATTATAAACCATTATAACTTCTAATAATGTCTTTTCCCTCTTCTATTCTTCTGGCACTCATAGTAAATTAATTCCTACTATGCTGTCAACTTTATGCAAAGAGTTCAACTGAGACTCTGCCATGTGCATGCAATAGCATCTCTTGCCCCAGCCATTGTGAAATGTCAGTTTTCACATCTTATGTCATAGCTCTAATACATTACCCTCACTTGAGTTTCTTCTTTTTTTTTTCTTTTTGGGATTGCTTTATATTTAAAATTTAAATTATTTTAGTACCTGATGCCTGTCTATATATTTCTGGTGAGAATGAGACCAAATTGAGTCAATTCCTTCTGCCACATAAAATATTTATTTGTATGCTTTCTTAAAATATGAATTTCTAAAAGATATAAAATATTTATGTAGCTTTCAAATGAAAAAGTAAGACAAAAGTCAAAAAATAGAATATCTGAGAATGTATTATTTCTAGACGTATAGCTTATTTTCAGCTCAGTTAAGTTTAAAAATTTGTTGGCTTTTCTCCCTAATATCCCCAACAGGTTGACTGTGTCTTTTCCTTTCTAAGTACCCTTTAACTCAACTGTTTAGGAAGGACAAGGCAACTTCTTAAAATTCTGCCTAGGTTCTCAGGAAATGTCATTCATTTGGCAAGGCTCCCAATGTGCAGCACAGCTTGATCCCCTGCACAGTCCCCAAAACAGCCAGGCCTGACACCAGGAAACTCTTTCAATGACAGGCATTCATTTATCTGAACTTATTCTGAACTTAGAGAATACACTTTTATTAAAAAAAAAATGTACTTTGAGAGACACGTTCGGATCTCTTTGCAACCAGTCAGTATTTGTTCCCTAAAAGTTGTTGTATGCAATAGAATGGTTTTAAGGGGATTCCTTGTCTTTATATTTTAGTGGGAGACTTGCAGTGAAAAAGATTTTAAAACATTTTCATCAGTGTTCTTGCTTTAGAGTTGGCATTTGGTTTTGTTTAATTGGAAAGTAGAACTTAAAGTTCAGTCTTATTTAACTTCCATTTAGAAAATAAAAGACAAGAAGTAAAAATGACATGGCATAAATTTTAATGATGAGATTTTTACATAGAAACATTCTGGGACCTTTCTAGTTTTCACGTGAGGAGCTTCTCAAATCAAATCAAAATTACACAATTATGGATTGTAAAAGATGTGTTGCACCTATGCTAATTGACATGATATTACAATCTAAATTTGTTCATACGTTTTAATTTACTGCAAGATCTTACCTTATATAGAAAAAGCATTACATTAGAAGCATGGTTTCTGGAGTCAGATAGCCTTAGTTCAAATCCTGGGTCCATAATTCAATACCTGTGAAAACATGACAAAATTACTTAAATTTTGTGTGCCTTTTTATCTTCAATTTGTAATAAGGAGAAAAATAGTACCTAATTATTAGAGTAATTGTGAAGAATGAATTAATAATCCATGTGCAATGTTTGGAGTAGTGACTAGTGCTCTCATGAGCACACACTAATTGTTAGCTCTTTGTTGGTTTTCTAGGCTTCCTTCATCCACAAAGTCTACAGTTGGAGATTGCTTTCTTCTACAAATCTCCTTTTGCAAGGTCTAATTTCAGCTTATGGAAAAATTATTTTATATTTCCTATTAAAATTTTTTTTGAGTCTTATTTGATTGGTACAGAGGAACTTTTCTATTTTACAATACTACAGTTCTCTATAATCTATATAATATCTGGTCTCAGCCCTGTTAATGAACAAATATCCCACTTTACTCCAAGGTATAAGCTAGGAGCAATTCTGAGGCAAAGTCTGTTCTCTGTCTTCATTGCCTTTCTTGTAGCAAAAGCAGTGTTCATTTGACATCTACTTTTCTATTATATAGTTATTTTCCTACTGCAGATATAATGCCCTTTCAGTAAGTCTGAATTACCATGTATATGCTGTATAGATTCTACAGTCATGATGTGGGTGTTTATTGCATTTGACCATTTTATTAATTGGCTTAACCAAATCTCTTTGGCCACTGTTCAGTTGTCTTGTTTTAAAATATTTTATACAATAATGAAAAATTGAATCTGTAAAGTGATTTTAAGTAATACTGTGTAAAAAAATAAGAATCACTTGTATTGTTATCATAGAGAGATAGTAACAAAATTTAGCAGATTTTTTTCTAACTACTCTAAAACACACACACACACACACACACACACACTAGATTTTCACAATATTCCTTGATTTATATGATAGATTGATTTTTCATGGAACGATACAGTAGCAACCTTTATGTAGATCATTACATGTTTTAATATTTATTTGCAATGGGTTTTAGTATTTATCATGTGTATATGTTCATAATTATGTAAATAAATTCCCTCTAGTTAGACATCTGTATTGTTCTAAAATGTTCACTATATAAATAGTGTTCAAAGGAGAAAATTTAAGTTGTGTATAAATAATTTTTGTACACTTATCATATTCCTTCACCCTTTTCAGATTCTTGAGTAAAAAGCTTAATGCATATATTTTTAATTTTCATTAATAAATACAGGTATTTTATCCAATGAACTGGCTTCAGATGACAGTTTTTGACATAACTGGCAAATTTCTGTGATATTATCCCATACTTTGCTATGTCTTTGATTAAAGATTTCAGATTGAAGAAAATTTTAAAAATACGGAAAGTATAAATTCATACTCATTTGCATTTAATGTGTATGTTTCCACTATTTTTTCAATATCTAGATCCATCTGACTTTATGTTTTGGATTATTTTAGGACTCTAGATTTTTTACTAATTTATTTTTTTCCACATAAAAACAATTTAAATAATTTCCTGGTATAGTGTTGAAAATATAAATCCAGTTTAATTTTGCTAATTGATGTCTTAGGTAGTTTATTCATGTATTTTCCTCCTTACAAACTTCTGTGTATATATAATTTTGTATATATATATATATATATCTGTGTATATGTATGTCTTTGTATATATATTTTTATGTATATGTGTGTGTGTGTGTGTGTGTGTGTGTGTGTGTGTGTGTGTGTTCACAAGGCCTGGTTTTCCAAAGTCTTACAGTTTCAAATATTGACCTTGCAAGGACAGGAAATTTCCTTCAGGCTATAAGTCTCTTGCAAGATAAGAATTGTGGCACAGCAGGTTGCTGGCTCAAATACCAGACTAGTTATTGATTGTTATGTAAAGATACTGAGAAATTGCTATAAGAAGGAATGTTTGCTAAGATCAAGCTTGTGTTGATAAGACCACTTAATTGCCTTACTGGAATGTCATCTGGCTTGTTTCACTGAAAGTTACCAGCCTATATTGTTAAACTATAACCCCACCTTTGTTCTCTTCCTGTAACTTCCTGGTCTGGAAAATAAATGCAGGAAGAGAACCCCAATTTGGTGTTAATTTCCCAAGGAAGGGATGGCTCTCGTTCGAGCATCCCAAAGGGAGACTAACCACTTTGGGGCATCTCACTGCTCAGAAGAGATGGGCTTTGAGTAATCCTTTCATTTCCATCACCCAAGGGAAGTGGGATGACAAATCCGTGGGGGGCAAAATGCCACAAAGCAACATAAGCACATCTTTGCAATAAGGCATTATATGCATACATACATACAAACACACACTGGAAAGACTTTGAATTCCATATTAAATACAAAACTTATACATGTGTGTACTGAATGTGTATTATATCTTTTTACATACTTTTCTGTATTAATCTTTCCTAATCTAAATTGTATGAACTTTATAGCTACTGGTGATTTATGTTTTGATAAATATAAAAAAATTTTGCAAGCTAATTTTAAAACTATGTACTAACTGAATATTCTGGTAACTGGATCTGTGTTTACATCCTTTGTACTCTCTTTAGTGCAAATATGGAGTTGCTTGTAACACATTTTTAAGACTTTGATTTATGACAAGATTCCTTTTGGAAACATGCCAATTTATAAATCTCAACATATAAATATGTATATCCTTAATGATTAGAATTAAATATTTTTTCATCTTTACCAATTCGAAGACATTAAATACTAGCTAAAATTTCACTTATATTTGTTTGTATTTATTTGCCTGCTAATGAGATCAACATTTTTACATATTTTTTAGTCATTTATATTTCTTCTGTCCTGAGATGCCTGTTTACATTCATGTCTTTATTTATTCTTCCACCTTTTTTTTTAGTGTTGTGAAATCCTGTTTTCATGTTGATGACTTTGTTTGGTTAGGAGATTCATATGATTCAAATAATTTTTCAGGTTACTCTTAACGTTTATATTTTATTTATAGGATTTTAACTTTTTTAATATAAGTAAAATCTTTTAATTTTATGCAGCAAAATCTATTAGCATTATATCCTATGAAATTGTACCTTACATATATGTTTCACAGTGACACTTTACAGTGCCAGATATTTTGCAGTGTACAGATGTTAGATATTTATGTGTATATAATTTTAGATCTTTAATATTAATATTTTATTTATTTCTCATATAATTTATTTAATAATGCAAGATAGAGGTATAACTTTATTTTCCAAAAATATAAACAATACATTTACTTATCTAACTTTTAGGCAACCTAAGGGAAAAAAAAAGAGGATTTTGAGAGGAATTGTATTAAATACGCTCATATTTTAAGGATAATAGACATATTTACAATATTAACATAAACATCTCAGGATTTTTTTCATTATTTTTTATTTCTACATATTCATGAGATACAAAGTTGACTATCAGTATTTGTGTATGGTATGTGATCAATTCAATATCAGCATGTTCATCAGTGCAAATTGTAATTACTTTTTGTGTCCCTTACCCAATTACTCCCCATCCCCCTCCCCTCCCCTTTTATATTTTTAAATCTCTCTGTTCATGTTATATTTTTTTGTCTTTAATAAATGTATAGTAAATAAGTTTTTAAAATATATAATTTTAAATGATGTTTCCCTATATTTTATGATAAATGTTTGGAGATTTATACTAATTTTAATTACTCCTCTTTTATAATGAAATAACAGTGTTGGTGCTGAGAGTGAATCCAGGCTTTCCAACTCTAAAAGTCATGTATTTAAGCAGCATACTAAATTATTGGTGGACAGAAGACTTTTGTTTTCTTGTATGAGTGTTTTTGTGTGGGTGTACTTGGGTACTTGCCATGCTAAGGCTGGGTCTGGTGCTCACAGACCCCTCAAGAACATTGTCCAGACTGGGTCACAAACCCTTCACATGCCAGGCCGGGTCACCAGACCCCTTACACACAGGTCCATGAGCAAGGTAACCAGTAAACAGGTCCTTGGAAGCCTAGGTTGGAAAGCATGGCTATGTGGGGGGCAGATGCCAGAGGCAGTTGCCAGCCAAACCGAGGCACCGCACATGTGCACTAACTCCACCCATACACACACACAATTTGTTTACTGAACCACCCCCAACTGGCCCGAGGCGACAAGGTCTGGTTAAATTGTTCTATTTTCCCAACAATCCACCCCTTCAGAGTCTCTCACTGTAGAATCTGTGCATTCAGAAACTTCTGGGATGTTCCCTTAGTGAGGATAAATGACCCTTACATTTACATATTACACATTCCATCCCAGTCCCGAAAGTCTTTAGCTCATTGTGACACCAACTCAAAAGTCCAAAGTCCAAAGTCTCATCTGAGACAAAAAGGCAAAACTTTCAGCCATGATCCTGTAAAGAGTTAAAAACAAGCTTATCTACTTCCAAGATATAGTAGGACAGACATTGGGCACACATTCTGATTCCAGAAGGAGGAACAGACAGGAAAAAACAGGACCCAAACAAATCTGAAAACCTAACAGGGAAAACATTAAGCACACTGGAGCACCTGGATCCCCAAAGTATTGGGCAGCCTCGCTCCTACAGCTCTGCCAAGTGCAGCCCATTGAGCTACCCTGGTGCCTGCAGCTTTTTCAAGCTGGCGCTGCACACTGCCAGCAGCCTCATGGTTCTGGGCTTCTAGTGACAGTTCTGCCATTTTGGCTCCACTAGACATTTCCTCAGTGTGGGTTCTCTGTGGGGGCTCCATTCCCACTTTTCTGTTCCACATTGCTCCATAGATGACCCCTGCAGTGGCTCCACCCATGCAGCAGGTCTCCAACTGAGTCCCCTGGCTTTTTCATACATCTTCCAAAATCTAGGTGGAGGCTGCCATGCCCCCACTGCTCTCACATACTGCTGGCCTGCTAACTTAACACAACAACATGGATGCCACCGAGGTTTCAGGCTTTTGTTCTTCAGAGGTGCTGAGGCAGGATTGCTACAGCCAGAGCAGCTGGGATGCAGGGAGCAGTTTGCTGAGGGCAATAACACCTCAGGTCTGCCCTCCAGAAAAACTCAGTTCTCCTAGGATGAGAGGGGCACTCTCCCAATCTTCTCAAATGCCCTCAGGGCATTTCCCCCATTGTCCTGGTTTTTAGCATCTGGCTGCCCCATCCCCAGCTCCTGAATTACTTCAGTCAGCTCGGCTTGCACCAGCTATTCACTCAGGCTCAGACAGTTCAGCAGTGTTCACCCACAAAGTTCAAACAGTTGCATTTGCCTAGTCCATCAAGGAGTGGCTTCCCTGCCCCTGTGCATATCGGTGGCTCTCCTGTAAATGCCTCCACTGAGATGGGTGCATAGTAATGGAGACTAACTTTTCCACCTTTTTACCAGGTGAAAACATACTTGAAATTCTGCAGGGGAACCTGTCCTCAGGTCATCTGCCCATCTGCATGTGGTACTCTTTTCTCAGGTTTATACAGCACCCATCGAGCCATCGGGTTAAGTGGCACCCTTCAAGCCATTTGCCTTCAGACAAATGCAACATGCATTTACTACATAGTCTCTAAAACTTATTACACCATCCACCCCTAGGTTCCATAGCTGCAGAAGCCAGGGGCTCTCCCTGTTTCTGTTGCTTTACTGTCTCAGTTTTTCATGCACGACAGGTCACGCCTGGAGATGCACAGTTTTCCCCAACTCACCACGGGTTGGTCATCTTCCCTGGTGGGAGAGGCAGGAGTGACCAGTTGCTTCATGTCATCTTCCAGGACATTTTTCCATGCTTCCAAAAACTCTGCTTTCTGACACAAATCTTGATCAGTTTTCAGCAGAGTGAGCAGTAACCAGGCTCTGGTCAGCAGAAAAGTGGCCATAGGGCAGAGCATATTGAAAAGTAGCCACATTTCCTTCTTCTTCCAAGGGCTTTCAGCTCCTGTACCTGCTCAGAATCCTGTCTCAGACTACACCAACTGTAAAGCTAGGCTAATGTCAGAATACTGCTGACTATGCTAAATGCCATGCTAAGGCTGGGTCTAGAGCTCACAGACCCCTCAAGCCCATTTACAGATTGGGTCACAAACCCTTCATATGCCAAGCTGGGTCACCAGACCTCTCACACACTGGGCTGGGTCACCAGACCCCTTACACACAGGTCCATGAGGTAGATAACCGGCAAACAGGTCCTTGGAAGCCATAGGTTGGAAAGTATGGCTGCACAGGTGGCAATGCCGAAGGCAATCACCAGCCAAACTGCAGCACTGCGCATGTGTGCTAACTCCACCCACCCACCCACAGACAAAATTTGTTTACTGAACCACCCCCAACCAGCCTGAGGTGAGAGGGCCTGATTAAATTGTTCTATTTTTTCCAACAGTACTCATGTGTATTTATATTTTACTGAGTCTAATTACTGAGTTATCTCATCAACTCTACAGTTTATTAATTGGGTTCACCTTTATTTTATAGACAATTCATCATTTGCAAATATTTTTAATAATTGTACTTTGTTTACTTTTCTATTTATTATTTCCTCTTTATTCGTGTTTCATTTGCTGTTCTTTTATATGATTTCTTTCGTTAGGTGCTAGGTTTAATCACATCTTTATTCCTTGCTAAAATAATAAATTTCACTCTGATTACTGACTGATCTTTACCCTACCAAAATGTGTATGCTATTTTCAGATCTGTCATCGAAGGTAAGTTTTCTTATTAGTCAAAGAGCTTGGTGGTACGAATATCTATTTTTGTGGAAAGGGAGCTGGGGCTGAGATTCAACTCTATGGATTAATGGGCCATGGATAACTGATTGACGGGGTGACTGGGGACTCAGGAAAAAAAATGGAAAGACTAGTTAACAGACGATAGAACGATGGATCTGGATGGATCTGTCAGAATAGGTCAGAGTGTGGACACATTACACTGGCAAGTGTGGTTTATTTTTCTTATCAATGGAAAATGTGATTTTGTTACTCAGTAAGATCAAAAGGACTATGTGTGGACCCCAAGGAATTCACTGGAACATCTCTTAGTGCTCTTTGTGCACACTTCTCATCAGTGGAAAACTGCTTTACCCTAATAAAGACAGTATCACCAAGAACTCAGATCCTGAAGGAATAAAACATTTGTTCACCTTACCTTCCTGGTAAGCCGAGGCTGGGACAGAGAGTAAGAAAACATGCAATGAGTTGTAAAATAAGAAATCTGTGCTTACCAATTTCGGCCCCATGCTCAGTTGCAGAAGTGATAACTACAGCAGCTATGCTTTGCATTAATTTTTCTCAGCCAATTCTCAATAGATGGAGCATGGGGTAGGATGCATCATGAGGATATTAGGGATTAGAGGAGAGGGGAGGATATAAAGAGGTCAAGGAATTATTTTTCTAGGCCCCTCTTTGACAGTGAGCAATGATCTGGCTGCATCCTTCTAGAAAGAGCTACAATTCCTGTCAGGTTGCCCCAGCTCTGTATACATTTAGGTAACAGCTTTCTTTTCTTATTCCTTCACTTTTAAGTTTGGTAGTGGTTCTCAGCTGTGGCTAGCGATAGAGTACCACACAATCCTTTGCTGGTTTCTTTTAACCCTGTCCACACACTTTTCAATATTCCCCTTTTTGGGTGCCATTTGTCATCTGCTGGAACCCTGTCTCATGAATTAATAAACTCTTAATGTTAGGGTAATTAACACAAACTATTATGGGTAAACAATGCCTAAAAAGTCAATGGTTTAACAAAATAAAAATGAATATTTTTAAAAAAGAAAGATCTGGAAAATATTAAATAAGTTAGTGTTCTGTTATCAACTACTCAACTGTATATGAGATTTTGTAATTCTGTTCTGTTCCTGTTAATATTCTCACATATATTATACAATCTTAAATGCAATGCAGTGATAATTCCCCCTATTTTTGCATTGCATTAAGACCATATAGTACTTGTGGATAATAAAACTGATTCTTGAGCATCCCAATCTACATTCACCTATGACCCAGAATTAATAAAAGATAAATAGCAACTGTTAATCATAGAGCTAAAACAAACAAACAAACAAACAAACAAAAAACACAATTGTGGCTTTTGTAAACTATAAATATTATTAAAGTAAACTAAACTAACCTGCTGGCAGAATAACTCAGCATTCTTTAATGGCAAACTTAAAATCAAATTCCCAATTTTTACTGTTGTGTTATATTTTGCAGAACCATACTGCTCGATTAATGTTCTTTAAGTCATATGTGCAAAAAAAAAATCTTAAAGATTTCATTTAAAATACCATTTTTTTTTCAAGAAATATCTATTATATAACTATTAAGTTTTCACCTTCTAAGAATGAATTTATACATCAATGTAACTTGAGGAATTCAGTTCCTGGTTAGAAATCTGTTCATCATTTTTCTGGCCTGTCTTAACAAAGGCTTTACCTGGCAGGCCTCATCGGGAGAACCAATCCCACATGAGATGTAATACACAGCTAGGACATCACGGTCTCTGAAAGGAGTTGTAGTCAAGGACTCAGATCCCTCTGGCCTGTCCTGCTTTTTCCCATACTTGCATTCCTAGCCCCTGAGCCTGCATTTCTAGGTCACTTTATCTGTGGCCTTAGGCAGAGGATTTCTTCAGTTGCCTCCTGAAGTCTCTTTATGGGTAGAGACACTGTTTCCCTACTCTGGCTCCATACTCAGTATTTTTCCAGTTTTAGCTCTCACCCATAGCCCTTCTTCTAACCCTATAGTCCATAAAACTGCCAGTGCCTTTGTCCTTGTGGCTTCCTCAACAGTGAGACCACCCGCCATGTCTGTGCTGATTCCCCTGACCCCTGGCTGGTGGACCATTCTAAGGGGGAAAATGGCACAGGGGAAATCAGTGTTTTCTCAAGTTTTAGCCTCTTGCTTAAACCATTGCAGTAGGGGATTAAAAGCTTAGCTCTTTCTTTTTGGCTCGTTGCTTTATCAGCCACTCTGACACCTAGCAACTCAGCTCTCTCTCTCTCTTACTCTATCTCTTTCATCTCATCTGAGGGCCTGACAGTCCTGGGATATAGCTTTTCTAAAGTTATTAGTAATTAGATAATTTCTGCTAGGCAGATGTTATGGAATTGAAATCCCAGTTTTGCCAAAAAATTAATGTTTCAACATGAGCAAAATATCAGAAAACTTAAGGAGTAAGTTGATTTAAGGACAGTATATAAGCCAGCATGGTTTGGCTTAAATGAAAATGTGGCCCAGATTTGGCAATGTTTGGTTCTTTTATCTACAGTGTAAGACATACATAATTATGTCTTACAATGAAATACATTAATTTTCCCCAATACTGAAGCTAAAATAATATCTTTAGGCACACACATTTCTATTTCTTGAATGCTATTTTTACCCCATTTAGAAAGATTCATCAAATAATTTGAACTAATTATAAGGGCACCCACATTCCAAAAATTACCTTGTATTATTAACATATTTGTATTCACTTTTCAGTCATAAAATAAAATTTCATGAATAGATACTAAGAAAAAAAATAGGAAAAACAATCCCTAGAAATGAGGATTTAATACTTAATTTTAAAACTTTGCTGTATATTTGTATTCACTTTTCAGTCATAAAATAAAATTTCATGAATAGATACTAAGAAAAAAAAATAGGAAAAACAATCCCTAGAAATGAGGATTCAATACTTAATTTTAAAACTTTGCTGCCATGTAGTTGTGTCTATTTCTGTGTATGTGATTCACAGAGTCATGAGAAAAAGTCATTGGGAAGCCTCAAGAAGATTCTCACTGGTTACAGCTTTTATAAAGGAAGCATACCTAGAAATTCTTCCTGTGCAGATTCCAGGTAGCAACTATAATTCAGAATGCATCTATCTCTTTACCTTTTCTTTCTAATTTAATTATTTGAGTCCTTGTGGGAAATCTTTGAATCTCCATAGCATAAGAATATATTATTATTACTGGAAATTCCTTTCTATGTAGATACACCCTCTACCCATAAGAACAATATAAAAATGAGGATATTTCAACTGTATGCATTACCATTATTTGATACTTATCATGGCCAAGAGAGCATGTTGCATCTCTAGAGCAATAGTCTTTGAAAACGTGCAACCATCTCAAATCCTTTATCTAAACTTGTAGTCAAATCGATGTCTTAGAGGGAAAAATATCCAAAGAGAAATATTATAAAGAAAAAAGAAAAGAAACATTTCTAACTCATGGGATTCATGGAGAAATTGGATAATTAAGTCATGGAAAAAGCAGATTTGCATCTCAGCTTAGAAAACACTTGCAAGCAGGCAGTGACCTTCTTTATGATGACTGACTTGCTTTCAGCTTCAGTCTGCCAAGGGGTCCTATCTCAAACTGTATCTGCCCTCATTTCCTAAATGCTCATGAAGTGTCAGTTTCTCTCAGTAATAGTTAGGACTATATCTATGTCATGGGATACAAACCATTCTCAAATGTACTTGAACAAAATAAAAATTAGTTGATTGTTTATGATAAGTGGGAAGTTAGCAGAGGTATATAAAGCTTTAGTCAAGATGGGGTCTAGGGGTTAAAGATGGAAATCTCTGTATATCTCTCTACATATGTTTATGTTCTGCTTCTCTACCTGTTGTTTCCTTAATCAGGTAGGCTGTCCTGTGTCATGTTGAATATGGCCACTAGTGATTCTAAGGCTACAGAATATTCCAAGCTAATTATCTTAAGGGAGCCTGTGCTTTTTTCTTTCCCAATTTCTATAGCAGTTTCTCTATGGAGGGCTCTGTTTCTCTCACCTAATTCAATACTCACCATGACCCCCCACAATGTGCCTAGGGGTATGGAGTAGTTGAGTGCCCTGCCCTAAGTAACATGTTTTCCTCTGGAACTTAGGCCCGGTGTCGGTCACACCAGGACTATAAGAAAATTAGTGGGAGGAGTAATTAGCAAAAAATTATAACAGGAAATCCAAAACAAATGTTCAAACATGCCACAACCCTCTGCAAACAACTGTGGGCAAAATGAGTCACATAATGTGGCCACTGTAACATTCACACCAGCCCTGGGAGTGGGATAGTTTACAAAAGTTATGATTGAAAGATGAAAGTACGTGTCTGATTAACCACACTTATACCATTAAATTTTGTATATAGGTTATGCAATAACATGGATGCTTCACATTGACATCAACTCTGTGGAAGAGAGAAAATTTGGGGGTGAGGTCTGTAGCTTATAGCTTCTAACTAATAATATAATATATAACTTCAGAATATCAATGTAGCAAAAGGTTAAAGATCAATAATTTCCAAAAAAAACAGAGTGTTCTCAGGAATATATAAGGCCACCTTTGAGTTAATGAGGTGATGGCCTCCCCTCCTCCCCCACCCCAGCCATCTTCTGGTGGCTGGAAAGACAATATGTTATTTTTATTTATTCTTCCTTAAATTCTCATTATTTCAGAAGTCATTTTGGACCTAGACATTCTCATGAAGCCATAAAAATCCATTTTTTATACAGAATAAAATATTTGTTGCAGAAAATAATCATAAAAAAGAAAAAAAAAAAAAAAAAAACAAGGAAGATTCATCAGATAATTGGAAACAATTGTAAGGACCTTGTGTCTACAAAGAGACCCATAGTTCAAAATTTAGATTTAATATACTTAAGATGTTGCTATCAAACTTTTAAGTAATAAAATAATTTTATGAAGAGATACTAAAGAAAATTGACAGCAATTGTCTTTAAAAGTGAAAACTACGTCTAAAATCATTCCTATTAAGATAATGGCTCAAAGCAAGGTTTTATTTTATTGTATTTTTGGATTTTATTTATCTATTTTTATTGGTTATGAATATTTGTGGGATACAAAGATGATTATCACCACTCGTGCCCAAGATGTGGTGGCCAGATCCATACTGGCAGCATACCCATTACCACAAACTGCGATTATACCCCATGACCCCACCCAATTATCCCCGTCCTCCCTCCGCAAAGCAAAGGCTTTTGAAGCAGACTTGCTGGACTCAAACTCAGCATTTACTTTCCTATTGTAATGCTGGCAAGTAATTTCACTACTTTGAGCTCCAGTTTCCTCCTCTGCAAAATTTGGGTTATAATAACACCCTACTTCATAAGCTTCTGAGAACATTAGGTGAGTTAACACATACACAGACTTCTAATGTGAGCACCATACACACATAAATATTAGCTGCTCAGTTTAATAACAAATTTGGAGATGTTATTCATCATGATATTGCTCTATGAAACCAAGTTAATGCAAAAGAATACTCTTAGAGGCTCTGCAATTCAGTTTTCAGGTCTCTATTGGCCTAACTCAAACCCAATCCACAGAACATAGGGGCCCTTTCACATGCTTCAGGAAGTTCATAAATTCTCCAAAATTTCAAGACACATTTTGTGTATAATGGCCTCTGTATGTATTCATGGAAAAAAATCTGTATCTCAAAAAATCCATAAGCAATAATCTTCTTCTTGGTTTAGCTTAACCACAGCTAGGACTAAGTAATTGTGTGAGGAATAATAGAGATTATGAGCAAGGGAGGTGGGCTTTTTATTAAACAGTGCTTCTTTGGGTAAATCCCTTAACTTTACTGCTAAATGTTTATAAAATGAAAACAATTATATTTATACAGTTATTTTAATATTTGTGAAAATTGCTAGCTTCATGTTGAAAAAATTCATGCTAAACCTAAGCATCAATAACTTAATTCTTTCCTGAAGGTATATTAGACATTTCTTGAGCATACTCAAATACATTCAGGTCAATACATTTCTATGCAGCAGTAACTTATTGTGCACACTTTGAGTGAATTAATACATTTTCAAAATTTCCCAAACCTTGCTCTCTAGGGAATATTTGACTCTCTCTCTCTCTGTTTCTCTCTGTCTCTCTCTTATATATACAGAGAGAGAGAGAGAGAGAGAGAGAGAGAGATGTGGCTTACTTTTAAAATTTTGCTTTGTGGGCCGGCCCGGTGGCGCACTACGCTAGTGCGCCGCTTGGGAAGCGCGGAGGCACTCCCGCCGAGGGTTCGGATCCCACATATAGACCGGTTCCCGCTCACTGGCTGAGCGAGGTGCGGGGGCAACGCTGCGGGTTGCGATTCCGTTGCCGGTCCCGGTCCGGTACGGGGGCAACACTGAGGGTTGCAATCCGTTGCCGGACACGGAAAAAAGACAAAAAAAAGACAAAAAAAAATAAAAATAAAAAAAAAATAAAATAAAATTTTGCTTTGTGACTTCAACATGTTGATTATAGTATAACTAATTGGTTTTGCTATTTTAATATTGGTTGACCTGAACAAAGCCTCTTTATTAGGCATTTCAAAACTCAACCACAGAATGATAATGAAGTTGAACTATCATGTTAGGAGTGTGCTTTATCTTTAAAATGTCAGGCTCTGCAGTGGTGAGTTTTAGTTTGCTTTTCTATTTGTTTTTGTTTTTACACTATGCACTCTGACACTATCTGGGGATAATTGTTCATAAAACTTCTGGAATATGCTATATATGGCATTAAAAAATAATAAGAGAATACTCTATTTCAAAGTGGGTGGTAATTTACATCCACCAGTGTGTTTATTCAAGAGATTGCTGTATGCCTTTCAATATAAGAAATTAGGAAGATTTTTATGATAGGGAATGGGGACTGAGAGTCCTGTAGAGGGGAGTGAGGAACCAGTCATTTTCCAACGTGTGTGCATTTCCAATCATACAAAGAGAAATTGCAATGAGTAAAGATTGAAAGNGTCACATCAGGACTATAAGAAAATTAGTGGGAGGAGTAATTAGCAAAAAATTATAACAGGAAATCCAAAACAAATGTTCAAACATGCCACAACCCTCTGCAAACAACTGTGGGCAAAATGAGTCACATAATGTGGCCACTGTAACATTCACACCAGCCCTGGGAGTGGGATAGTTTACAAAAGTTATGATTGAAAGATGAAAGTACGTGTCTGATTAACCACACTTATACCATTAAATTTTGTATATAGGTTATGCAATAACATGGATGCTTCACATTGACATCAACTCTGTGGAAGAGAGAAAATTTGGGGGTGAGGTCTGTAGCTTATAGCTTCTAACTAATAATATAATATATAACTTCAGAATATCAATGTAGCAAAAGGTTAAAGATCAATAATTTCCAAAAAAAACAGAGTGTTCTCAGGAATATATAAGGCCACCTTTGAGTTAATGAGGTGATGGCCTCCCCTCCTCCCCCACCCCAGCCATCTTCTGGTGGCTGGAAAGACAATATGTTATTTTTATTTATTTTTCCTTAAATTCTCATTATTTCAGAAGTCATTTTGGACCTAGACATTGTCATGAAACCATAAAAATCCATTTTTATACAGAATAAAATATTTGTTGCAGAAAATAATCATAAAAAAGAAAAAGAACAAGGAAGATTCATCAGATAATTGGAACCAATTGTAAGGACCTTGTGTCTACAAAGGGACCCATAGTTCAAAATTTAGATTTAATATACTTAAGATGTTGCTATCAAACTTTTAAGTAATAAAATAATTTTATGAAGAGATACTAAAGAAAATGAACAGCAATTGTCTTTAAAAGTGAAAACTATGTCTAAAATCATTCCTATTAAGATAATGGCCCAAAGCAATGTTTTATTTTATTGTATTTTTGGATTTTATTTATCTATTTTTATTGGTTATGAATATTTGTGGGATACAAAGATGATTATCACCACTCGTGCCCAAGATGTGGTGGCCAGATCCATACTGGCAGCATACCCATTACCACAAACTGCGATTATACCCCATGACCCCACCCAATTATCCCCGTCCTCCCTCCGCAAAGCAAAGGCTTTTGAAGCAGACTTGCTGGACTCAAACTCGGCATTTACTTTCCTATTGTAATGCTGGCAAGTAATTTCACTAGTTTGAGCTCCAGTTTCCTCCTCTGCAAAATTTGGGTTATAATAACACCCTACTTCATAAGCTTCTGAGAACATTAGGTGAGTTAACACATACACAGACTTCTAATGTGAGCACCATACACACATAAATATTAGCTGCTCAGTTTAATAACAAATTTGGAGATGTTATTCATCATGATATTGCTCTATGAAACCAAGTTAATGCAAAAGAATACTCTTAGAGGCTCTGCAATTCAGTTTTCAGGTCTCTATTGGCCTAACTCAAACCCAATCCACAGAACATAGGGGCCCTTTCACATGCTTCAGGAAGTTCATAAATTCTCCAAAATTTCAAGACACATTTTGTGTATAATGGCCTCTGTATGTATTCATGGAAAAAAATCTGTATCTCAAAAAATCCATAAGCAATAATCTTCTTCTTGGTTTAGCTTAACCACAGCTAGGACTAAGTAATTGTGTGAGGAATAATAGAGATTATGAGCAAGGGAGGTGGGCTTTTTATTAAACAGTGCTTCTTTGGGTAAATCCCTTAACTTTACTGCTAAATGTTTATAAAATGAAAACAATTATATTTATACAGTTATTTTAATATTTGTGAAAATTGCTAGCTTCATGTTGAAAAAATTCATGCTAAACCTAAGCATCAATAACTTAATTCTTTCCTGAAGGTATATTAGACATTTCTTGAGCATACTCAAATACATTCAGGTCAATACATTTCTATGCAGCAGTAACTTATTGTGCACACTTTGAGTGAATTAATACATTTTCAAAATTTCCCAAACCTTGCTCTCTAGGGAATATTTGACTCTCTCTCTCTCTGTTTCTCTCTGTCTCTCTCTTATATATACAGAGAGAGAGAGAGAGAGAGAGAGAGAGAGATGTGGCTTACTTTTAAAATTTTGCTTTGTGACTTCAACATGTTGATTATAGTATAACTAATTGGTTTTGCTATTTTAATATTGGTTCACCTGAACAAAGCCTCTTTATTAGGCATTTCAAAACTCAACCACAGAATGATAATGAAGTTGAACTATCATGTTAGGAGTGTGCTTTATCTTTAAAATGTCAGGCTCTGCAGTGGTGAGTTTTAGTTTGCTTTTCTATTTGTTTTTGTTTTTACACTATGCACTCTGACACTATCTGGGGATAATTGTTCATAAAACTTCTGGAATATGCTATATATGGCATTAAAAAATAATAAGAGAATACTCTATTTCAAAGTGGGTGGTAATTTACATCCACCAGTGTGTTTATTCAAGAGATTGCTGTATGCCTTTCAATATAAGAAATTAGGAAGATTTTTATGATAGGGAATGGGGACTGAGAGTCCTGTAGAGGGGAGTGAGGAACCAGTCATTTTCCAACGTGTGTGCATTTCCAATCATACAAAGAGAAATTGCAATGAGTAAAGATTGAAAGAACAGCCATAAGTGCATGGCAGAAATTCAGAATGCTCAAAAATAACAACATAGGTAAGAAAGAAGGAGAAACATAGGTAAGACGGAGTGCTGGACCTTTAAAAAACTAACACCACCTTAAAGTGACATTACAAGTGGATTAACGTGGCAGCCTAAGAGGGCACCAGGAGAAAACAGGGTGGGAGGGTCTGCAGGAACCTTGCCTTAGCCCTTATTGGCCGCACTTGTGAACACTGCGTAATTGCAATAGCTAGGTATTGAAACAGGATGCATGCCCTTAACCCTTAACCTGATTGGAAGATGTAAAAAACCTGCCTTTGCCATTTACCTTTAAAAGCTTGTGTGTTAATAAACAGAACTGCTCAACAGAACCCAATGCTTGTGTGTTAATAAACAGAACTGCTCGACAGAACCCCCACCGTGTCTGAGTGTTCTTTAACTGGGCTGGTTTGGGGCTGGTGGTGTGCTCACCTCTCTTCACGGATCTCTTCCCCTGTCTCCTTCAAAAGGGGACTGGAGGGAAAGAGGAATCCTGGGTCGTTCGCTCGCCCACTGAAAGGAACGAGGCTAGGGCTGTACGGGTCGGCTGCTGGTGCAGACCTGACAGAGTGGTGCCCCGTTCTAGGCGTTTTTTAAAAACTCGTGGATGAAAGAAAAATGAGTGAGTGAGGCCCCCGGCTGCTCGGTCCTGAAAGAAGGTCAACGAAGGGTGANGCTGTGGGGAACCAGGTCGTTTCAAAAGGGACTGTCCCAACCGGAAAAATAAAAACCTTCCTTCTATGCCGTGCCCTAGATGTGGTAAAGGGCTTCATTGGAAGTGTGAGTGCCAGTTTAAGTTTGACAAGGATGGAAAGCCTTTAAACTAGAGGAGGTGCGATCCCTAGCCCTGTCACCCCAAGGGGATACAAAGCCAGCGCCTCCATGCCCTTCCAGGTGGCCAGTACCCCAGGCTCATTGGACTATACCTATAGTCCCTGGTTTAAGACCAAAAATGAATCTTAAAATTCAAGGTAAAGAGTTCCGATGCCTTGTTGACATGGGGGCAGATCGAACAGTCCTAAGACGGGAAGAAGTCCCTTCAAGCTGGGAGTTAGTTCCAGACCCCCAAATTTTGGGGGTATGGGGAAAAACCCCAACGTGGGAAACCCATGAAATCCTTCACTGGGAAGATGCTGATGGCACAAAAGGGGAAGTAAAACCTCTCATTGCTGCCGGATTGGCGGCCAACCTATTAGACCAAGATGTTCTAGGCCAAGCAGATCCTTTCATTGCCACTGACCATAAGGCCTTTATTCTAGATGAGGAGGAGTATCAGCAACAGTTTAATCTCCCCTGTTTTCCAAACTATAGAGAAGATCCCACTTCTCGGGACCTAAGAAACAATCTGCCTCTTCCCAGAGTCAAGTTCCCAGAAACTCCTCATAAACAGATGGCCGTCACCCTCAATCCTAGAGGCCACTGCTCCCCTGGTGCCCCCCATCCATTGGGTAAATGGGCCCCCAGTTTGGGTAGAGCAGTGGCCAC
>NW_007732676.1:125975-127400 GCF_000696425.1 Galeopterus variegatus
TTCTTGGGGCACCAACGCCCACGGACTTACCTCATGCACTCAGCCTCACTCTCTCCTGCTTGACTAAACGAGGGTTACAGGTGTCAGCCGATAAGGTCCAGACCATACCCCCGTTTAAAATTCTGGGCACCCTTTTAACGTTAGAAAAGGCTAGCCCATTAAAGCCCCAGCTAACCATCTCAAATTCGTATACTCTCCCTCAATTACAAAATCTTCTAGGTGAAAGAAATTGGCTACGCTCATGGATTCCCCTTTCCACTGGCCAGCTCGCTCCCCTGTTTGCCCTGTTGCATGCTTCTGACCCCAGCACCCCCTTCATGCTTCCGCCTGAGTGCTGTCAGCTTTTAAAGTCAGTCCAAGATCTCCTAAACAGCGCCCAGTTGAAACGATATGACCCTGAGTCCCCTATAAAGTTATGGCTCATGGCCACTAACACCATGTACATGGCTGCCGTAACCCAAAGCGGCGAGCCACTCCAATGGGTACACTTATCCCTAGAAGGGGCCCCCCGGGTTTACACCACTTCAAACCAAGCTGCTGACCTAATAATGAAAGGAAGGGAATGCTCACTAAGATGTTTTGCAAAAGAACCACAGAAAATTGTCGTCCCCTTCCGCTTGGCAGATTTTACATGGTTAGCTCAATATCCAAACCGGCTGGCACTGGCCCTAGAAGGGTATCTCGGGGTTGTTGATTGCCACTATGGCAACAATAAGTGGGTCTCCGCCTTCAAAGAGCTGTCATGGACCAACCCACAGCTTTTTGTTGCCAAACCCCTGGTAGACGCCTACATTGTCTTCATGAATGGTGGCAAATCAGGAGCTGCTGTAATTATTTACAAACCCCCATGCTCCACAGTTGGCCCCTGCTACTCATTTTTACCCCTGTAATTGGTCAGCACAATACAAAGAGCTGTTTGCTATACTCATTGCCCTACAAAAGGTGCCAGACCCCATTAACCTTTTTACAGACAGCTTATATGTGGCAAATCTTCCCCCTGGTCTTCTGGGAGCCCACATTCACTTTGATTGTAATCCCATTTCCTCCCTTATGATACAAGTAAGGAGTACCTTACAAGGCCGCAATAACCCTATTTTTGTTCAACACCTTCGGGGTCATCAAGGGATGCCAGGATTTCTAGCCACTGGAAATGCTCAGGCAGACACTCTTGCCTCTCGGGGCCCTAAAATATATACAATAGATAGTGCCAACCAACTGCACACTTTAACTCATGTAAACTGGCATGGTCTACATGCCAGGATTCCAAATATACCTATTTCACAGCTAAAAAGGATTGTACACACATGCAAGTCATGCTTTCCTTATCTGCAGGTATTCCCCTTACAACCGCCAGGGGTCAATCCTAGGGGACTCAAGCCTAATGTGCTGTGGCAAACTGATGTAACTCACTTCCGACCTTTTGGG
>NW_007732677.1:0-567 GCF_000696425.1 Galeopterus variegatus
CAAAACTGTCCCTCCTCTGCAGTATCATGTCAACTACCTGCTGTCCTTTTTGAGTTTATTCTCAATGCCTGACATATACATGTTCTTTGGCAGTATCAATAACCTGCCGCATCCCTCTGTGATCTCTTAGTGACCCAGCCTAACTAGTCCCAACTATCTGGATGGTTTAATAAAACGCTTTTCCCAATATTTAGCCATTTGGTTATTGCAAGTAAAATTTTTCTGTGAGGTTATATTCAGGTTAAATTAATAATATGTTCCTAGGGCTGGCCAGTTAGCTCAGTTGGTTAGAGTGTGATGCTGATAACACCCCCCAAAATATGTTCCTGATTTAAAGTCCCTATATCAAAAATTTTAATTGCCTGTTTTTATTGTTCCTTGCTAATTGGTAATGCTCTTCCAGAGGGCTCTTCTTCCAAAGGGGCTTCTCCTTTGTTTTTGTTTNCAACCCTCAGTGTCGCCCCCGCACCGGACCGGGACTGGCAACGGGACCGCAACCCTCGGCGCCGCCCCCACGCCTTGCTCAGCCAGCGAGCGGGAACCGGTCTGCATGTGGGATCCGAACCT
>NW_007732677.1:1567-4482 GCF_000696425.1 Galeopterus variegatus
TTTTATTTTGTCAAAATACAATGTGGTTGACTATTGTGGCCAATTACCGAAACCTCCCTCCCTCCTCCCTCTGCTTTTGAAAAGCTAAATCCATAAGGAAGTCCTGGATTAGGAGGCCCTTCCCCACCTCGCTGCTCTTCTCTGACTCTCGTTTTCCCCACAGGACATGATCCACATCGCAGACACCAAGGTCGCCAGGCGCTATGGGGATTTCTTTATCCGTCAGATTCACAAATTTGAGGAGGTAAGAGGTCTGAGAGAGTGGTTTGTTGGCTGTGGACAGAGATTAGGAACTAGACTGGGAGTTTTAAAATTTTTTATTTCTTATTTTTAGTTTCAAGAAAGCCTAAAATTTGCCCTTTAAGTTTCTGAGCTAGACTGGCTGGCTGCTTGGGGTTTGGGGAGTGGGGTTGGGCCTGTAGGAATTGCTGTGTCAGCCTTCTCTAGAGCATCTCTTTCCAAGATCTCCCTGCGCGGGTGGCCAGCTCCCCTGTCCCTCCCTTGTATTTCCTAATATGGGTGGGTTCACTGCCTGCTCTTACCCATCCCTCCCCATTTGGCATTGTTCTCCAAATTAGACAGGTCTGGCCAGTTCCTGCAGGCTGGAGGATAGGAAGCTCTATTTTGACAGACTTGGTACATTCCATGACTTGCTCCAGGAGAGATCTTGTGGGTCAGGCCAAACACCCACCACAAGGGTGTGGGTCTCCTTTTTTGGCAATCACTGGAGCTCCTGTGTCCTGGTACTTTCAGTCCTCCAGCAGAGGTCAGGCTTCTCCTGTGGGATCATAACATAGCCCCAGTGCTCTTTTTATTTTCTAGATGTGCAGATCACATCTGTCAGTGTGGTGGACTGGGGCTGTCTTCTAACAAGGATCCTGTTCCTTGTGAAAGGAGAAAACTGAAGCTCCTGATTCTTCCCCTAACTGGACTAGTAACCTTGGCAAGTCTAGCCACTCTCAATCCCTTTCCTGTCTATAAAATGGCTAGAACAGTGAGGGTGTGGGTTTGTTGAGTGCAAAGGGCAGATAGAAGAACAATCTGCGTCAACTGCGCAGGGCCCTATGAACTGTGCAGGGCTTTACACATACATAGTGGTCATCCAAGCTCAAACCAGAGACTCCCTGACATCAGAGGGGTGGCTATGAGTCTGACCTAGTGATAATGCACACTGTAGGAAAAAGGTTTGGAGAAAACCCCATATCTAACTTGCTTTTCTTTCTCTTTTAGCTTAATCGAACCCTGAAGAAGATGGGACAGAGACCGTGAGCATCTTCACACTCATATTAGTCAGGAACCTTTTTTATGTCATTGTAGGTGGGAAGTGTGAAGCCTTTACCTAGATCAGCCATCAGCCAGTAAACTGAGTTGAAATTTACTCAAATTAAGGACTGAAATGTTTTACGTAGAGTCAGTAAAAGATCTTTGGAGCCCAATTTGTTGTCTCCTTATTGTGGGGGAGAATCTGAATTGTAGCAACAGTACATCACTTCCCATGTCATGATGCTTTCATCTTGCATCAGTTATCAGTGTGTAAATTGAATCCTTTATTTCCTTGGGTTCATAAAGTCCTGTACAGTTCACGGGATATTTTCACATTCCGTGTCTTATTTGCACCTCACAAGAATTCTGTGAGCTTTAAATGACCTGCCATAATTTGCATGGCATGTTAGTGGCAGTGCTAGGTCCTGGGAAGAAACTACTCAACTCCTCCTGCAAGGAATTGTGCAAAGAGCTATCCATATATGTTGCTTAAACATTATAGCTTGGGTTTAATAGTATTTCCCTATTTCATTAATGAGGAAATGGACCCCAGGGTATAACTAAGTGACTTGACCAAGGTCACATAGCTATAAAAAAGCCAAGAGTTGGCTCCAAACTACAACGTTTTTCTACTGTTTTCTGCCTAGGTAAGTGCCTGCTGCCATGCAGAGCTGGGCCTCCTTTAGGTTCCTGTCATGCCTGGAGACTTCTGATGGTAGGCAGCAGCGTCCGCCTTACCCTGGGTGTTAGTGCTGTACCTGTCACCCTGAGGTGGACACCAGTGTGACTCTTGGGGTAGAAGCCCCTGTTTACAAGTCACTTCACCTTTGCACCTGGTTGCTTGTATATGAAATGATGGGAACTTGCTGGGCAGTGGTGAGGAATAAATGAGATGCTATTGGAGTGCCCAGTGCAGTGCCTGGCTTGTAATAGATGCTCTTTTATTTACTCATCTTGCACACTTGGAATTCATAAGCTTTTCTGCATCCTCTTTTTTTCCCCTATTTGATAATTACTTGCTATTGAATGCTGTAGTGGGTTGAATGGTGGTTCTAACTGTTAACAAATTCACTGAAAAAGAAATTTAGAGACAAAGACTTGGGCAGTTTGCAAACCAGGGAGACGCAACCTTGCAACATTCAGTACAAAATGAAAGAAAGCATGCTCCACCAGAACAAAGAGAGGGGTAGTCTTACATAGCCAGATTTCTCGCCCAGGTTCCCACTCTGGTCCTTTATACAAATGAGGGGTTCAAGTTTGTCAGTCCTGATTGGTCCAGTCAGTTATGCAAAGAAGGGATTCTGGCTTGCTGAGGTTTGGCCAGTTAACACGTGATAGGTCATAGTTCTTAAGTTTAGGTAGAGAGTGACTTCTGTGCAGCAATTGACTGATGACATAAACAGAAATAGGTGACTATGAAAAGCCCCAAAATTCAACTGTTGTTCAGCTTGGGATTTTCCCAGGGATACGTATGTTGTTCAGCTCTGTACAGAATTTAGACCCAGTTAGCCACTTAGGATCCATTTCAGGATTAAAGACCTAGGTATAAGACCCAAAACTGTAAAATTACTAAGGGAAAATATAGGTGAAACACTTCAGTAGTTAGGTCAGGGCACAGGCTTTTCATAGTCACCTATTTCTGTTTATGTCAT
>NW_007732677.1:5905-8115 GCF_000696425.1 Galeopterus variegatus
CTCTTCTGGGTATATATCCAGAGGAATGGAAATCATCATGTCAAAGAGATACCTGCACTCCAGTGTTTATTGCAGCTCTGTTTACAATAGCCAAGATATGCAATCAACCTAAATGTCCATCAGTAGATGATTGGATAAGGAAACTGGTATATATACACTATGGAATATTACTCTGCCATAAAAAAGAATGAAATACTCCTATTTGCAACAACATGAATGAACTTGGAGAAACTTAAGTTGAGTGGAACAAAGCACAGGGATAAATACTGCATGTGCTCACTCATGTGGGAGCTAAGAGGGAAAGAAGGAAGGAAAGACCGCAGTGGTGCCATGATCCAACAGAGGGAGGGAACATTCCTAGGGCTACAAATTGGAGTGTGGGGGGGGTTGGAGGATAATTGGGAGGGGACAAAGGGTACAAAAGTAATGTCTGGTAATGGATATGCCACCGGTATGAATCTGGCTCCCACATCGTGGACAGGAGGGGGGACAATCAGTTTTGTATCTCATGAATATTCGTAATAAATAAATAATTTTTTTTTTTAAAAAGGATCCATTTCAAAGGATTGGCTCTTTCAGGGTTCATACCAAGAAGATATGTTCACATACTAACCCTTGGAAGCTGTCCATGTGACATTTGGACAAAGGTCTTCGTGGACGTAAGTTAAGGATCTCAACATGCGATCATTGTGGATTATCCAGGTGGGCTCTAAGTCCCATGACAAGTGCCTTTATAAGAGACATACTGAGGACAGATACAGGGAGAAGGAGGAAGAGGCCATATGAAAACAGGCAGACACTGGAGTTATGTAGCCATAAGCTAAGGGATGCGTGGAGCTGCCAGAAGCTGTAAGAGGCAAGGAAGGATTCTCCCTTAAAGCTGATTTCTTGATTTTGGACTTTTGGATTCCAGAAGTCTGAGAGAATAAATTTCTATTATGTTAAGCCACCAAATTTGCGGTAATCGTTGTAGCAGTGCTAGGAATCTGATATGGTGCCTACTGAGTATCTGGCACATTATAAGATTTTATGCACAGAAAGCTGGGTCCTTTTTCTACAAGTGAACCAGCCAGGACTGCTAGGCAAGGGGGAAATCAAAGTTGGAAAAAAATCAAATTACATTCTAATGCGTGGAGACAGGTGATAGACCATACTTAGTATGTTGTTGGATGGTGATAGGTGTTATGGAGAAAAATCAAGGGTAGGAGTTACTATTTTGAACAGGATAGAGATCACTGATTGGTGTCATCTGAGTGGAGACCTGACTGCAAGGAGGCAGACATTGCAGAGACAGGGGCAAGAGCTTTCCAGGCAGAGGAAACTGCAAGTGTAAGGGCCCTGAGGCCACAGCATGATTTGTGTGTGGAGGGAATTCAGCAAGAAGTCAGAGGAAGCATGGGGAAGGGAGGAGGAGAGGCCAGAGACTGGTGAGGCTCCAGGTCATATATAGGGTCTCGTAGATGACTGTAAGAAGTGACTTTGAGTCTGAGTGAGGTCAGAAGCCATTCTTCACCGGAGAGATTACAGATCCGGTCCAAGTTCCCAGAGCTAAAGGGTAGAGCCAGAATTTGAACCCAGGTCAGCGCAATTCTAAGGCCTGTGTTATCTCTGGGACACTCAGCCCAACTTCCCAAAGCAGAACCTCTCCCTTAATATATAAAAGTCCAAATAATTGTAGAACTCATTGTAACTTTCCAAGTACTTATTCAGCTCTTACCCTGTTGGATCCTAATGAGTGATAGAGTCGGGATCTGCCAAACATTTTGATGATCAGACCAGTGCCAACCAGGGCTCCTTACTGTCCACTGCCTACCTGTCACCTAGCTTTCTGCTGTGCATTGATTCCTAATGAAGAACATCTCATTCTGTACCCACCACCAGTCCTGAAATTTGGCAGTGGCGACTCAGGAATTCAGACCCACCTTAGTGGTCCCTGGGTTAACTTGTTTTAAATTCAACGCCAAAGTTCCATAGTTCTTTAAAATTATGCCAGGTCAGAGTGTTGTATCTGACATGGCCTCTCGGCACTCTCACGTCCTGGGAGATGGGAGATTTCAGGAGCCAGGGTCACACAGATTCAGTGTGTGTGAGAGCCTGGCTCAGGGCCATCTCCCAGTGGCTTGGTCCGGATCCAGTGGTAATGCTGGGTAGCCAGCAGCCCTTGTGGGAGGGCAGGCACAGCTGAACTCTGCCTGGCACCGCTTGAGGAA
>NW_007732677.1:8726-9858 GCF_000696425.1 Galeopterus variegatus
GTAGCATAGCAATGTGTGGGCTGGGGCTTGGTCAGACCTGGGTTTGAGCCCTGACTGCCACATACTTACTAGCCGTGCGGTTGTGGGTCAAGTTACTTAACTTCTCAATGCCTCACTTTTCTCATCTATAAAATGGGGATTTTCTGCTGATTCAATTATATAAAGTTCTTAGCACAATACCTGGCCATAGTGCATAATTAGGGAATGAAGGCCATTATTATTAGTTGGTTGTGATCTTGGCAATCAGAGTCATAGATTATAGAGGCAGAAAGGTCATGTGTGAACAGCCTGCTGCTTCCTGGTGGAGCTGGGACTTGCAGCCTCCAGATTCCACCTGGGGCTTTTTCCACTGCCTTTTCTTCTATGGACCAAAGGCATGGCCTGTGTAGAGACAATGTAGAGGCTCACAGAGAGGCTGAGGCACTTGTCTAAAGCCATGGAAGAGCTGGGCTTTGTGCTCAGTGGCAGCAGCAGGTGTAGAGAGAAGTGGGAGAATTCAAGAGAGGTTTGGGAGATTACAGAGAACAGGACTTGGCAGTTGAGCGAATGTGGGGGCTGATGGGGAGGGAGATGTCCAGTTCTTTGGCTGCAGCTGAGTGATAGTGGAACCACTTTCTGAGATGGGGGCCGTCGCTAGAGCAGGTTTGGAACAGGAGGCATGTGCAGGTGGGTAGAGAACTGGGTTCTGACATGAGTTTGAAGAGCCTGTGGGACATTCAGGCGGAGGAGTCCAGGACAACAATTTAGGCAGAGGCAGTGAACAGCTAGGGCTGGAACCCTGATACTCAGACCCCCAGGCTAGAGCAGGTTGGCCTTGGTCCATTTTCTTCTTTCTCTGTCTCTTTCTCCCTCTCTCTTTCCGTCTCCGTCATACATTGGACTGCAAACCCAAGATGGAGCTGTTCTTTCCAGTATGGCCTTGACCCTAGGTGGCTCCTGTTTCCTTCTTCTCTGCTAACTGAGGCAGTGGGAACAGTTGGTGTCCAAGGGCTACAGCCTCACCATTCTAAAATTCTGGGTAACATCCTAGGATTGAAAGGGGCTGGGAGCCCCATGAACACCTGAGAATAGAGAGGCACTAGGGAGCGATAACGCTTATAGTAAAGAGATTTTTTTTGGCAGCTGACCAGTA
>NW_007732677.1:10883-11656 GCF_000696425.1 Galeopterus variegatus
TATTGGCAGCAACTCCTGGTTCCTGTGGCTCCACATTCCTGTCAAGCCTGCAGCTTTTCCTTATTTCTAGCCCTACCCTGTCCCTATCCAGCCACTTGATAAAATCAAAGTACTTCCCTCCTGTCCCCACCTCCACAACTTTGGAGGAGATCCTGGGAGGGTGGACTTTTCCACTCTCTGGTCATGGTTGGGCAGTGGAAGGGAACCAAGAAACTGAAAACTAGGGGATTTCAGGCACCTGCCTTAACTTCTCTGAGCCTCTGCTTCCCCATCAGTCAAAGGAGAGAGTAATTCTCTCCCACCTGGGTCTCTCTCAACGTCAGCAAATAAAACTGTGAGGATGACAACAGGTGTTTGGTTCTACTCGTATTCATCCCAGTTGAGCTGTACTGTGTCACCTGGGGATAAGGTGTGCCTCTCTAACCTCTGTTCTATTTAGAGAAAAAAGTAGCTCCCAGAGCTTAGCCAGAAAAGTCTTACTTTCTGTTTTTGACAGGAAGAGCTGCCTGGCTCACAGTATTTCATAGCATCGGGTAACTCGGAGACAAACAGGCCTTTTCCGGTGTCTGACAGCCCTTCCTTGTCACTCTGTCCTCAGAGGAGACGTGACCTTCCTGTGTCAGGAAGTCTCAGAAGCTGTTTCCACTCTGCCTTCCTTTGACTTGCAGAGGGCCAGGGTTGGTACTGAGGGGGTGGAGGGAGGGCTCTGGCTCCCCATGGTCTCCATGGTAACTCTCAGGCAGCCCCTAAACCTACAGCCAAAGCATAAACAG
>NW_007732677.1:12266-13036 GCF_000696425.1 Galeopterus variegatus
AAATATTGGCCCCTGAGCTCCTCCTGTGGAGCAACAGGAACGAACACAACTATTAGGGCCTGGAATTCTACATTAGTTAGCACCCAAACATCAACCCTGCTGGTCTGCTGGAAGAATCCCAGTACCAATAGTATTAATTACAGCCAAAAGTGAGATGGGAAATTCCGGGAGGGCCCTGGGGGCTCCCTTCTGGGTCCGCCTTTGACATTATGGGTGTAACCAGGCCTTCCAGGGGCTGTGGAGCTCTGGGAGGGCTCCCGTTCACCAAACTCATAGGAAGATAACGATGAATGAATTTACCATGAGAACCAGGCAAGCCGTGCTGAACCAGACACAACGCCTGCCTAGATATACCAGTAATACATCTTGGGGTGAAAAAAGTTCTTTGTGAAGCCAGAAAGAGGAAGGCTGAGTCCTGGAGGCTTCGAGCAGGCTGTGGAACTTCTCAGAGCCTTATCCTCATCAGTAAAAGGACAATGCGATAGTCCCTAGCTCACAGAGTTGTTGCAAGGAATCAACACAGCAATTCACACTAACAACAAAAATAACAAGCACACACACGATATCTAGAGTATGGTTAGTGCTCAGTAAAATTTATTATCATATTTGTTTTTTGTTTTGTTTGTTTGTTGGCGGTTGGCAGGTACAGGAATCAAATCTTTGACCTTGGGGTTATCAGCACCATGCTCTAACCAACTGAGCTAAGCGATCAGCTCTCAGTAAAGTTTAGATAACTGTATTATTAAGGATCTCACAGTCTAATGGGGAGA
>NW_007732677.1:13625-15438 GCF_000696425.1 Galeopterus variegatus
TCAGCTCTCAGTAAAGTTTAGATAACTGTATTATTAAGGATCTCACAGTCTAATGGGGAGAAATGTAGATGCACAAATACATGCCATACAGTGTGAGCAACTTTTCAAAAGCTGCCTCCTCCATGCAGCCTTCAGAGATGTCCCTCAGTCCCTGGCAGGAGGTGAGAGGCTCCTTCTGGAAGCCCTGAAGCACTTTGCACAGCTCTCCATCACACCCCTTATCTTGTCTTCCTGTGACTGTTGTGACTGTTTAGATATCTGTCTTCCACACTGGTCTGCCAGTCCCTCCAAGGTAGACATGTGGACGTTCCTCTCCGAAACTGGAGGGATTTTAGGATCCATCTAATTCTATCTAGAGTGAAATGCTATGGGAAGACCTGGAGTTGTAGCCCTGTCTGGGCCTATTGGGGAGGGCTTTAGGGAGGAGGTGATGGCTGAGCTAGGCCTTAAAGCCTGAGTAGGATTTGGAACAGCAGCAGAGGCATTTTAGGGGCAGCCAAAAGAGGGGAGAGACAGTCTGGCAGGCTGAGACTTTAACCAGCAGCCTGTAGCACAGACAGTGTGGGTCAAGTGAATGGGGTTCAGTCTCAGCTCCTCTTCCAAGTGCCTTTATGACTGTGCAAATATCTCCCCTCTCTAGCCTCTAGTCTCTCCTCCCAGTACACAGGGGGGCTTTGCTAGATAAGGGTCTTTGCCAGGTCAGATATTGCAGTGGCTTTTTGACTCCCGCCTCCCTACCATCCCCCGACCCCAGGACAGTCCCAGACAACAAAGTCTAAGTATTTCCCAGCTCAGAAGTTCCCTTCCCAGTGACAGACAGCACACAGTCCCGTCTGTTCTGAAGGATTTAGTTGGTTGGGTTTGGGGGTAAGGATACAAGCCTACTTGCTCAGTCCCAAGCAGATTTCCAGAATGTGTATATGTAGGGCCCAATGGTCTGTGGAGAAAGGCTTGGAATAGCTGCCTATCTATCCTCAGACACAGCTGGGATTCCAGGGACCGAAGCCTCATCCAGGTGGGCAGGGGCCAGGGCTCAGGGTGCTGTCCTGGCACGCTCAGGACATGCCTCTGGCCCAGTGAGAACAGAGGAGAGCAGTGAAGCAGCTGCTGCTCCTGCCTCCGCTGCCCCCAGGCTCCTGCTCCTGAGGTTGCACAATGCTCCCATTGTCCACAGCTCTGCCAGGCTGCCCCCCCAGGGAGCAGCTCAGAGCCAAGGGCCTGGGCAGGGCCCTGATGCAAAAGCATAATGGTCAGACACATAGAACATACCCATGGAACTTGGAGAATCCTAGCCTAAGAATTCTAGAATCTGACAGAGACGCTTAAAAAAAATGAAAACCTAAAATTAGAAGACTACTGGTGCTGAGGCTCCAACTGTCCAGCCCAGAGAGATGCCCCAGTTCACATAGTCCCGCTCCCTCATCTTATTTTTTTTCATTACAGTGGTTGCCACGGGCTGGGGGTGGTGGTGGTGGGGAAGTTGGGGGTGAATGTTAATGGCTATATAGTTTTTGGGGTGACAAAAATGTTCTAAAATTAAATAGTAGAGGCTGGCTGGTTAGCTCAGTTGGTTAGAGTGTGGTGTTATAACACCAAGGTCAAGGGTTGGAATCCCCGTACCAGCCAGCCGCCAAAAAAATAAGTATTGGTAATGGTTGCACAATTCGGTTTGTATACAGAAAAAATTGAACTGAACACTTTAAAAGCATGAATTTTATGGTTCTTGAATTATATCTCAATAAAGCTGTTAATTTAAAAATTATACTTGCTAATTGTTACAAATTTGAATGATTTTCATGATTCATAATGATTT
>NW_007732677.1:17081-18546 GCF_000696425.1 Galeopterus variegatus
GGTCTCCTCCATGGTGGTTGCTCTCCATTTTATCTTTCTGAAACTTCCCTTGAGATCTGTGCGTGAAAGCAAATGTAAACCATAGGTCCTGGTCACTCATTCACTCATTCATTCTCACCAGTGTTCTTAAATATTAGTCTCTTCCACCCCCAGTGGGTTCTTTTTGCCTCTTGACTTTGTACCTCTCTCCTTCAAAGCCCTCCTGCAAAGCACGTTGGCCAGAAGGATGGTAAGTGGGAAGCACAGGCCCCTGACCCACACTGATCAGGGGCCTCCTCGGGGCTCCCCTTGTTCCCTGGGCTTCCTTTTTCCTTGCCTCTTATCATGCTAGACACAGAGTTGTGGATGTGCCTGTCTCCCTCCCCAGACTAGCCAGCACTTCCCTGCTGGGATCTTGACCCTGTACCGGGACACCTGCAGCTGTTACCTTGGAAGAAATTAGAAAGGATTCAAAGTCTACTTGTAAGGACATCTCTCACTGGCTTGCTTTCAAATTGCTTTCTTGGGAGATAGGTGTCATTAAGCTCAATCACCATCTCCAAGAGGCCTTCCCTGCCTGCCCCNTTTAAAAATTATACTTGCTAATTGTTACAAATTTGAATGATTTTCATGATTCATAATGATTTGTGAAAGGTGAGTCTGCCATATCCCCCAATCTCACTCCCAGAGTTAACCACTGACAGTGTTTGGACATGTGTCCTTCCTTCCTCATGTTTAAAATTCTCTATATATGTATACAGAAGTGTTTAGACATATAAATACACATGAGATCTAGATAGATAGTTTTGCAAAAATAGGATCCTAATACACCTATTTATCCGTAGCTTGTTTTTTTCACTTCCTTTGAGGATATATTTCCATCACATTCTTTTTCAATTTTTAAAATTTTTTTTTTATTTTTTAACTTCATGACATTCTTTTTAACAGCTGTGTGGTTTTCTGTTGTCCAGCTGTGCTGATACTTAATCATCCTATCCTTTACTAATGAACATTCAGGTTATTTCTTGTGATTTGCTGTTAGCAAACAATAAACATCTCTGTATGTACATCTTGGGGCCCCTGGGGTGGTATTTCTTGAGGACAGAATCCTAGAAGCAGGCCTTCTGCATTATAGGATGGGCAAATCCTCACCTTTTATAGATGTTGTCATTAAATATTGGACAGGTGACATCCTTGTCCGGTGTCTCCCAGCAAGTAAGTGGCAAAGAGAGCGGGTGGTAGGTGAAATGTGGCCAGCCCGGCACCTCCTCCCACCCCCAGGAACACATTCATACACCCACCTCTGGCTCTCAGGTTGAAGTAGCCGGTGGACCTCGGAACAGGTGCAGAATCAGGTGACCAGACTCAACGGCCAGAGGTTCCTGGGTGGCAATGACGATATTCTTTTTCACCACACCTTCTCCAGGTCTCCTCCATGGTGGTTGCTCTCCATTTTATCTTTCTGAAACTTCCCTTGAGATCTGTG
>NW_007732677.1:20061-21243 GCF_000696425.1 Galeopterus variegatus
CATCTGAAATTATCTTTGTTGATTTGTTTACTTGTTCACTGCCTGTCTTCCCCATTAGAATGTTAGTTGCATGAGGGCAGGAACCTTGTCTTGTTCATCATACATGCCCTCGGCCCTTGAGTCCCTACACCTAGACCCCGACCCTCCCACAGAAAATAGATGTTGAATCCATACTTGAATAAATATCCATGAACGAGGCCTGGAAGGGTGTTTCAAACTGACAACCGTGGCTACTTCTAGCTTTATTTTATTTTTTAATTTTTGGTAAGGAGAGTGGACTCACTTCTTAATTGATAGTTAAAAAATAAACCAGAAAAGCATTGAGTTAAGGGCCCAAGTCCTTCAGTCCTAATCCTGAAATGATGGCATGCTTTTGGGCAAGTGGCCTGACTCACCTGTCTGTGGCTTCTTACCTCACCCATAAACACAGACCCACCTTCCACCTGAACCCTGGATTTATAGTCTGCACAGCATTTTCACATCCATTATCTCACCCAATTACCAACAATCCTGGGACATAGGCAAGGCAGAGATTATTATCCCCATTTTACAGGGTAGGAAATTGGGGCTCATAGGGGTAAGTTGGCCTGTGGTCATGCAGCTGTGGTCATGAAGGTCCTTACTTCATAACATGGGGAGCTGACTTAGATAATGAGTTTATAAAATCCACAAATGACTAATGGGGGCCAAGAGGGCTATGCTGTGTAAGCTGTTATGGCAATGGGGTCAAGGTCAGATCTGGAGCTGTCTTCAGTGACCCAAAGGGAGCCACTTAGGCTGGTGAGGACAGGGCATAATCCCTGTTGGGTTTTATTTATTTTGGGGGGGGCTGGCCAGTAATGCCAGTAACAGCAGGGATCGAACCCTGACCTTGGTTTTATCAGCACCTTGCTCTAACCAAATGAGCTAACTGGCTAGCCTCCTCCTGGATTTTAGAGTCCCGGGTGGTCTTTGAAGGCTAAGGTGAAATGCTGGTATCAGGATCGTGAGCACAAGTTCCTGATTTAATAAAAGCACCTGGAATCCTGCTTTCCTGGAGTTGCTTTCCCACAGGGAATGGACAGGAGGTGGCAGCGCAGGGCTGGTGAGGGGCCAAGAAGGCTGGTCATGTGCTCACTTCTGCAGCACATGACCAGTGGGGCTGGGTCAGCCCATTCCTAGATGGCTTGAGTCCACATTCTG
>NW_007732677.1:22498-23619 GCF_000696425.1 Galeopterus variegatus
GTTACTTAGAATTTATGAGTGATGACTAAAGGGTGGGACTTGATATCTTAATTCTCTCAGCTACCTCATAAAGCAGGAATTATCCCCATTTTTAAGATGTGGAAACTGAAGTTCTGGCCCGTGGCTCACTCGGGAGAGTGCGGTGCTGATAACACCAAGGCCACGGGTTCGGATCCTATATAGGGATGGCCGGTTGGCTCACTGGCTGAGCGTGGTGCGGGTGCAGCACCGAGGGTTGCGATCCCGTTACCGGTCAGTAAAAAAGACAAAAAAGGAAAAAAAAAAAAAAAAGGATGTGGAAACTGAGGTTCAGGCAGGCACAAAATCACAGGGCTGAGTGAGTGGGGAAAGTCAGGATTTGAACCTGGGTTGATAGGACTGATATGACTCCAAAACCCTTGTCTCCCTACACCTGAGAGATGACTGAGACCCTGTTCCTTCCCTTGGGCAGGGAGCAACAGACCCATTCCAACCAGCTATTACATTGGTCAGGGTGATGTCAGAGGCTGATTCATCTGCCTGGAGAACCCAGAGAGGCCTCTGGGGAGGGGTCTGCTGTGAGGGGTCTGGAAGTGGGGAGCAGACAGAGAATGAGGCTGGGGAGGTCTATATGCCCGGTGGACAGGGGGCTGCTGCCCCCAAAACCCTTCCAATAGGAGCCCAACCAACTACCGCTCTAATCTGTGCTGAAGCTGGGCCCAAGTGGGGAGGGGCGAGATGCCTGTGCTTACCCAGGGGCTGCGGGGNGCTGAAGCTGGGCCCAAGTGGGGAGGGGCGAGATGCCTGTGCTTACCCAGGGGCTGCGGGGAACTCTGCAGGACCGCTGGTTGTGCGCTCAATACAGGACTGGGGGAGGGGGTGGGGGGGCACGAGTCCCCTGGCTCGCTATGGGGGTAGGGCTCAGGGAGTGCTGAGAGAAGCTGGTGGCCACCTCAGGGTGCTTTGGGTGAGCAGGGGAACTGCCTCCCCAAAGTTTCAGGCCGGGGGTGGGTTTGTAGGTCCTTAGGAATGGGAAAGAGGCAGGATGGGAGCAAGAGGGAGGTGAAGGGCGGAGGGTTCCCGGCTGGCAGCGTGGTGGTGTGTGTGTGGGGGGGGACAGGCCATTGGGGGAGGGGCTAGCT
>NW_007732677.1:25064-27020 GCF_000696425.1 Galeopterus variegatus
CGCCTCCCGGGGACCGAGACGCCGACCCACCGGCCGCCCTGAAGGCCAAGCGGGGCACTGAGACCCCCGCGCTCGGGACACCCCTCCCCCACTAAGCCGGTCTGACCCCGCCCATCGGGACGCGGAACCCGCCCCCCATGCTGATCCGACGGCCGAGGAGCACTGACCCCGCCCACAGGACACTGATTTCCGCCAAGGGACCCTGTGCCACCTTGACATTCTCTTTGAAGGGGCACTGAGCTCTCCCTGGGGACCCTGGGCTTTTCCTACACCAAAGTCCTCTGCAGCAGGCACACTGAGCCTCCCTGGCCCCATTCGCCATTGAGGGCTGTTCGCTCCGTAGGGGGGCCCCTTGCTCTGTGAGTCCTGGTGAGCCCTCACTTCTCTGATTCCTCAATGGGAGCTTGTCTCCAGGGCACTAGCACAGTTCCTGGAGACTCTAGAGTAACAACTGTAGGGTGAATGGTTGCACACCATACTCCCCCCATGCATCCCCAATTAGGGCACAGATCTACTTTCCCAGGTCTGTGCTCCAGGGCCCTGCTGTCCTCAGTGGAACACGGAAGAGGAGTCAGGAGGGTGGCATTGGGAAGACTCGTAAGATCCCTTCCTGCCCAGAGCTGCCCAGTGAGGTTCCCATGGGAAAATGTGTTCAAACCCCCCAGAGCAGTGGACTTGGGGCTTCGATCTCAGCTCCCCTTGCCTTGGGCCCTGGAACCTCTTCCTTTCATCCGTTCATTCATAAAATACTGAGTGAAAGTTACCTGGTGCCACCATTCCTTGTGCTTCAGGTCTTGTCTGCAAATCAGGGATAAGGGTCTACAGCACCCCTGCCGGGGCTCCCCCAGCCTGGCAGGATCTGGAGTCTTTCTGTGTGTGACCTCCAAATGTACAATCCCCAGCACCTGGGAGGGTTTCGAAAGGAGTGCCTTAAGGATTCCATGGAGCACATGCACCTGGTTTATTCTGTGCTGTGCAGTACAGTGTCTGGCCCTGGTAGTGGCTTGGCCCTGGGTTGGGCTCTGGAAGGGAGGGTTTTGGGGGTGTGGATACAGATGGGAACAAGATAATGTGGGGACATAGGTGGGCTGCTGTCTTCTGTGGGACATGTGACAACTGAGCTAATGGAGGCACAGGGGTGGGGGCTCAGGAGCAGGGGCTTGAAGAATGAAGGAGGGGGCACTGGGATTGGATCCATGCATTGGAGTCAAGGGCTTGAGGGGTCTTCTGTTTCATCTGGGAGCAGGCAGAGAGGCAGGAGGTGGGGAAAGGGCCTAGTATGAGAAGGAACTTGGATGTCAAGCTAAGCCATTTGGTGGTCCCGAGTCTACTGGCATCAGAATGCAGGCCAGCGCCTGCCTGTCTTACATGTGCAACCTTGGGAAAATCACCGAACCCCTCCTGTCATCAGTTTCCTCTTCTGTAAGGTGGGGTTGATAATTAGACCTACTTCTCGGAATTGTGAGGGTTAAATGAGATAAAAACCATTCAAGCAACATTAGTTATTATGAGTAGTGCTACTAGGCAGTAGGGGATGATGACTGTTTTATTCCTTCATTTATTCAGTAAGTACTTATGGAGTTACTACTCTGTGCTGGACACTGTACCTGGTAATGGAGGTACCAACCAAGCAAACAAAAACCCTACCCACTGTCCCACACCTATAGAGGGAGACAGGTGTATAAACAGTATTGATAATTCCATGTGCTCTCTCAGAGGGCCAGGACTGGGAAGACCTCCCAGGGAGACACAGTCTTCAATGAGATGGCCAAAGCCGGGTGAGGGGCTTCTGGCAGAGGGCCCCATCTGAGTAGAGGCCCCAGGAGAAAGGTGCGTGCAGAGCCCAGGCCATGCTTCTGGGGTGGGTAGCGCCAGGCAGCGAGAGGCAGGAGATGCGGTTGGCCAGGTTGCTGAGGGCCTCTTTTGTTGGCCAAGGAGGGTGGACAGAGGCCTGGG
>NW_007732677.1:27357-35395 GCF_000696425.1 Galeopterus variegatus
CGGTTGGCCAGGTTGCTGAGGGCCTCTTTTGTTGGCCAAGGAGGGTGGACAGAGGCCTGGGTACTCGTGTGGGTTTAAAGCAGGTGACAGACGTGGCTGGAGAAAGCATGGAGGGGAGGGTGGCTGTCCTGAGAAGAATCCAGACTTGTGCCCAGGCATTCATTTTAATTGGGTCCACGGAGGCCAGTGAGTGGGCTGCCAGTCCATTGTGCAGGAGAGAAGCTGAGGCCCAGGTCCCACGTAAAGCGTAGGGAAGGGCTCAGCAGTGCAAAGGGAGGATTTCTGAGAGAGTATGGGTGGGGTAGCGGGTGAGGGCAAGTAGCATCTTGTCAAGTGTTTCCAGGCTTCTGGAGCTGTGGGTCCTGCCTGGGTGAACCAGGTGTTGGCCTAGGCCTCTGCTGGGGGGAGGGTTCTGCTGTAGTGGTGAGGGGGCTGGTCTACCCCCCTCCCCCCGCTGGCCCCCACCCAGGGATGTTTAAGCTGGCTTGAGGGCAGGGACCATGTGGGTTTCATTTTTATGTTCTTCATCTCCCCCTGATCCTAATAGAACCTCCCAGGCCTCTGAAAACTCTCAGAAAATATCCGTGTTACCAAAACCCAGATGTTGATTAGGGACTGAGAGGAGATAGGAGAAGAAACTGTTTCCTGGGGCTTTTAGCATTTACTCATTCAACAAACGTGTATTGAGTGCCTGCTACGTACTAGGAATTATAGGGTGTTGGGGGCACAGGGTGGACCACTTTTAGGAACACTGCTGGGGAAACCAAAATAAACAGACGAGACAAGTTGTTTTTATCTCATTTGGTCTCAGAACAAGCCTGTGTTGGGGGCTGGGCCGGTGTTACCTTACCCTGTTCCCAGTGTCACAGACAAGGAAACTGAGGCTTAGGAAGGTTAAATAGCTTGCTTAAGGTCCCACTCTAGAAACAAACAAACAAACAAAAAAACCAAAACAAAAAGGTCCCATTCTTAGGCAGTGGCAAAAGAAGGGGAGTCAGTGAGGCAGCTGCCTGGCCAGAAGTGGCAAAAAGTGGGCTGGAGCTCAGACGCAGTGGCCTCTCCTCTCCCTCTGCGTGGTCCACCCCAGCCCTGGGGCCTCGGCCTCCTTCCACGCTTCTCTAGCTGCCCTTCCTTTCCTGCCTTTGCCTGGGGTTCCTGCTACCTGGACTCTGCCTGGACAAGTGTGAGGGGGTAGGAGAAAGAGGCTGCGCCTGCCCAGCCCCCTCATATCTGTGGGGCCTGCCCTTTAGCAAGCCGGGACGCTACCAGTCTTCACCACCAGGCTGAGAGGTGCTTTCCCCCAGGACTGCTGACCTGCCCCGGGTCCCCCAGCCTGGCCTGCAAGGGCCGGGCCTGGGATCCAGGCCTGGGAGGAGGTGCTGCTCTTGCCACAGTCTGGGCAGTCAAGGTTGCAGTTCTCAGCCGTAGAAGGAAGGGCCAGTCTGCAGGCGGCTGCATCCAGGAGGCTGCCAGACAAGAAGGATGAGCTGCCTCTGCTGGTTTCAGCCCCTCCATTGTCCTGGAGCAGGATGAACAAAGCCAGCAGGCTGGCCAGCAACCCCATGCCAGGGGCCCCCCTGGGCAGGTCCTGCTGCCTCTCACCTGTCCCAGCTTAGAAACCAGGAAACTGCTCACTGCTTCCCCAAGGGAAGCTGTCCCCAGGAGCAGCCTGGTGGGGTCGACCAGCTGTTCAGTGCTGGCAGCTCTGGAGTATGTACCATTTCCACTCTGCTTCAAACTTATTCTTCTATTCCTGACCCCCCTTAAGAAAAACATTCATCTCTGGGCTGGGCTAGGTTTGGATTCAGCAAGTTGGTATGGCTTCTCCAAGTCTGTGACATGCGGTGGAAGGGCTGGAAATGTGGATTCCCAGGGCTGGGTGGCTGCCCCTCTTCAGGCCTCGGTGTCCTCTTCTGTAAAATGAGATAAATACCTACCAAATCAAATTGCTGTGAAAATAAAGTAAATGTGATAGAGGAACCCAACACAGTGCCCTCAAGGTCAGCAGTCCCTGGATGCCCTCGTTATTACAAGAATCAGTTGTGTCTTTGCCACACTCAGGAGATGGCTTTCTGGGGATCTAAAACTTGATCTAAAGCTTGGACCTGAGCTCCACCCCTTCCCAGTGCTTTCCCAGCCTTTGCTTGGATGCCTCCAGGGGCCATGAGCTCATCCTCTGCCCCAGTTGGCAGCCCCAGCTCCATTAACAAGTGTTTGCTGCCTCAGTTTCCTCCTCAGCAGTCCACAGGTCCCTTCCTCCAACCCTGATGGCTGAGATGAGCCCCCCATGCGGTGGAAGGGCTGGAAATGTGGATTCCCAGGGCTGGGTGGCTGCCCCTCTTCAGGCCTCAGTGTCCTCTTCTGTAAAATGAGATAAATACCTACCAAATCAAATTGCTGTGAAAATAAAGTAAATGTGATAGAGGAACCCAACACAGTGCCCTCCTCAAGGTCAGCAGTCCCTGGATGCCCTCGTTATTACAAGAATCAGTTGTGTCTTTGCCACACTCAGGAGATGGCTTTCTGGGGATCTAAAACTTGATCTAAAGCTTGGACCTGAGCTCCACCCCTTCCCAGTGCTTTCCCAGCCTTTGCTTGGATGCCTCCAGGGGCCATGAGCTCATCCTCTGCCCCAGTTGGCAGCCCCAGCTCCATTAACAAGTGTTTGCTGCCTCAGTTTCCTCCTCAGCAGTCCACAGGTCCCTTCCTCCAACCCTGATGGCTGAGATGAGGTCACCTCTGCTGGGGGCTCCTTTCTGACCCCATCCCCCACCCCCTCTCTTGACCAATCCTCCTCTCTTTGCTCTTGCAGAGATTTTGATTCACTTTCCAAGGACAATGTCTTCGAGAATAACTGTTTGGTGAGTCCCCAGACAGATGGAAGCCAAAGGGGTTGTGTGGTGTGTGTGTGTGTGTGTGTGTGCTGTGTGCTGTGTGTGTGTGTGGTGTGTGGTGTGTGTGTGTGTGTGTGTGTGGTGTGTGTGTGGGTGTGTGTGTGGTGTGGTGTGTGTGTGTGTGTGTGGGTGTATGTGTGTGGGGGGGTTTGTGTGTGTGTGTGGTGTGTGTATGGGTGTCTCTGTGTGGTGTGTGTGGTGTGTGGTTGTGTGTGTGGTGTGTGTGTGTGGTGTGTATGTGTGTGTGTGGGTGTGTAGTGTGTGTGGTGTGTGTGTGTAGTGTGTGTGTGCATGTGTGTGTGTGTGGTGTGTAGTGTGTGTGTGCAGTGTGTGTGTGTGTAGTATGTGTGTGCGGTGTGTAGTGTGTGTGTGTGTAGTGTGTGGTGTGTGTGTGTGCATGTGTGTGTGTGTGGTGTGTAGTGTGTGTGTGTGTAGTGTGTGGTGTGTGTGTGTGCATGTGTGTGTGTGCGTGTGGTATGTGGTGTGTAGTGTGTGTGTGTGTAGTGTGTGTGCATGTATGCATGTGTGTGTGTGGTGTGTGGGTGTGTGTGGTGTGTGGTGTGTGTGTGTAGTGTGTGTGCGTGTGGCGTGTGTGTGTAGTGTGTGTGTGTAGTGTGTGGTGTGTGTGTGTGCATGTGTGTGTGTGCGTGTGGTGTGTGGTGTGTAGTGTGTGTGTGTAGTGTGTGGTGTGTGTGTGTGCATGTGTGTGTGTGCGTGTGGTGTGTGGTGTGTAGTGTGTGTGTGTGTAGTGTGTGTGTGCATGTATGCATGTGTGTGTGGTGTGTGGGTGTGTGTGGTGTGTATGGTGTGTGGTGTGTGTGTGGTTGTGTGTGTGGTGTGTGGTGTGTGTGTGGTTGTGTGTGTGGTGTGTGGTGTGTGTGTGGTTGTGTGTGTGGTGTGTGGTGTGTGTGTGGTTGTGTGTGTGGTGTGTGGTGTGTGTGTGTAGTGTGTGTGTGTAGTGTGTGTGTAGTGTGTGTGTGTGTAGTGTGTGTGTGTGGTGTGTGTGTGTGTAGTATGTGTGGTGTGTGGTGTGTGTGTGGTGTGTATAGTGTGTGTGTGTGTGGTGTGTGTGTGTGGTGTGTGTGTGTAGTGTGTGTGTGCGTGTGTTTGGTGTGTGGTGTGTAGTGTGTGTGGTGTGTGTGTGGTGTGTGTGTGTGTGTGGTGTGTGTGTGTGTGTGGTGTGTGTGTGTGGGGTGTGTGTGTGTGGGGTGTGTGTGTGTGTGTGTGTGGTGTNGTGTGTGTGTGGTGTGTGTGTGTGTGTGGTGTGTGTGTGCGTGTGGTGTGTGTGTGCGTGTGGTGTGTGTGTGCGTGTGCTGCAGGTAAGGCCCTGGCAGCTCCTCTCCTGTTTCCCATTGGCCCCCTTGCGTCTGGAACATCAGGGTTCCTCCTCCTCCAGGCTCGGGGTGGGACTTGAGCTGAGGGGAGCCTACAGTCACCCCATGCCACCAAGCGGAGCTGGGCCTGGGCTGGCGGGCATCCACTGACACTACCTCCTCCTTCTCCTTCTCTTTCTGCTGCGGCTGCACCTTCCCGCACCCCAGGCCTTTGAAGTGGCCGAGAAAGAGCTGGGGATCCCCTCTCTCCTGGACCCTAACGACATGGTCTCCATGAGTGTCCCTGACTGCCTCAGCATCATGACATATGTGTCCCAGTATTATAACCACTTCTCCAGTCCTGGCCAAGGTGAGAGGGGACCCGGCTCTTCAGGGAGGCTGCTGACCCTGGGGGAGGCCCTGGGATATGCTTGTGACTTGTTTTCTGAGCTGCAGTCAGGTGGCTGGGGAGGCAGCACATCATCCATTCACTTGATCATTCATTCAAACATTTGCTTTGTTTGTTTACTCTCTGAATTATTATTATTATTATTATTTTCTTTAAAATTTTTTAAAAACATGACTGGTAAGGGGATCTTAATCCTTGACTTGGTGTTGTCAGTACCACGCTCTCCCAAGTGAGCTAACTGGCCATCCCTATATGGGATCTAAACCCATGGCCTTCGTGTTATCAGCACCACACTCTCCCAAGTGAGCCATAGGCTGGCCCTGAATTATTATTATTTTTTTGTGGCTGGCGAGCGATTGAATCCTGGACCTTGGTGTTATCAGCACCACACTTGAACCAACTAACGAGCCTCATTCAAACATTTATTGAGTAAAATAGCACTGTGCTAGGTCCTGGGGGTAAGCTGTGAATGTGATGGCTGCTTACAGTCTTGTGGGGGAGACAGACAACAAACATATAAACTCCGAAATGAACAAAGTAATGTCAGAGACAAAACAGGGTGAGTTCATCTGTTGTATGTGTTCACCTCCCCGACACCCAGCCTCATATTCTGTTTGTGGATACTTGCCTGGGTTTTTTTCCTACAGCAGGGAAATGGCTCTGTCCTGTGGGGCTGTGCAGCATCCCACAGAAGTGACTTTCAAGGCCTGAGAGCTCTGTGGGTACCAGGCTCTGTGGGTGCCAGTGACCGTGGGCACATCAGACTGGTCCCTGCCCTTGAGACTGGGGAGCTGGAGTGGGCTACAAGGTTAACTCTCTGCTCTGAGTCAGGCCACTGGGCATCCCCATGCAGGGATGTCTCCTGGGGGCAGCTGGGCCTCCCCTTTTGCAGAGAGGAAATGGGCCCAGAGAGGGGAAGCAAGGAGCTCAAGTCACACAGCAGGAATGAGAATGCAGGTGTCCTGAATCCTGCACTAGGTCATTCTGTCCAGGGTCCCAAGTGGACCTCATTTCAGTCCTACCTTCTGCCTCTGCTCTCCATCTGGATGATCCCAGCCCATCCCCTTTTAAAAAAAGTGTTTCATGAAGTCAGGGGTTTCTTTTCTTACTAGAAGTGAAACACATTTACTCTAGAAAATTTATTTATTTATTTGTTTGCTTATTTATTTATTTTTTAAAAGATGACCGGTAAGGGGATCTTAACTCTTGACTTGGTGTTGTCAGCACCACACTCACCCATTGAGCTAACCAGTCATCCCTATGTGGGATCCGAACCTGTGGCCTTGGTGTTATCAGCACCACACTCACCCGAGTGAGCCACGGGCTGGCCCAACTCTAGAAAATTTAGAACATAGAAAAATATAAACATTAAAATAATCTGTGATTCTCCCTTTGCCTGATATAACACTAGGAATTAAAGTTATAATTAAACAAATCACATTATATGTATTTTTTTTTTTTTTTTAAAGATGACCGGTAAGGGGATCTCAACCCTTGGCTTGGTGTTGTCAGCACCACGCTCAGCCAGTGAGCCAACTGGCCATCCCTATATAGGATCCGAACCCGTGGCCTTGGTGTTATCAGCACCGCAGTCTCCTGAGTGAGCCACGGGCCGGCCTACATTATATGTATTTTAATAGAAATTAAAATGAAAGTATTTCTAAACACCAGAGTCTTTGATGAGAGGCAGTCTAGGGTGGGGGTAAGGAGGATTCACAATTTTCACTCTGCTGTTTACTCTCTGGGTGACCATGAGCCATTTACTTAACCTCTCTGCCTCAGTTTCTCCTGTGCAGTGGGATTAGGATAGCATCCATCTCACAGGGTTGATGTGAAGAGTAAATGAGGACATGTGAAACTGTGTCCGGCCCTTATTTAGGACTCAGATTAGTATTCTTGTCACTTATTTCTTTTTTCTCTTTTCTTTTTTTTTTAAAGATGACCGGTAAGGAGATCTTAACCCCTGACTTGGTGTTGTCAGCACCAGGCTCACCCAATGAGCTAACCGGCCATCCCTATATGGGATCCGAACCCGGGGCCTTGGTGTTATCAGCACCGCACTCTCCCGAGTGAGCCACAGGCCGGCCCGTCACTTCTTATTTCATTGATCAGAGTTCAGCTTGCATGCTTAAGAATCCCATTTTAGTCTTATCTCCCAGAGGCTTCCTTGTGGCCAAACCCAAATCTCTTTCTACTAAGCTCATCTCTGCTGGGCCGCTCTTTCTGGGACCTGTGGTGGATGGGGTAGGGGCAGCCCTTGGTGGTGCCCACTATGTTCCCTGGTCCTCATTGGGCACCTGGTGGGTGAGGGTAGCCCTGATACCCCCAGCTCCCTGCACTGTGCCTGGCTGGGAGAAACACCTCGCCCTGCGAGGATTCTCGTTGATAGAGGTACAGCTTGTGCTTTTCATACAACTTGGCTTCTCAATGCAAACCATTTTTATTCAATCTGCCACTCAAGCAAAGGAAACAGTGATATGTTCCAACCCTGGAAATGGCTGTTCAACTGCCCCAGATGGTCCTATACTGTACTTTCTGGGCAAGTAGATGCATTTCAAGGGTGATTTTGACCAAAATTGACTTTAACCAGATTGGGGAACTCTGGAGCCTGCCCCTGGCTGAGACACACTGCTCCATGCTGAGTGTTCAGCTTGTGCCAGGCTCTGTCGGTGCCAGTAACCCCGGGCATAACAGACTGACCCCCACCCGCGAGGAGCCACAGCCTGGTTGGGGAACCAGGGCGTGCGTGAAGGAAGCCCAACAGATGTGGGGAATCAGATGAGGGGCACCTGCCCCCCTGGGTGGCAGGGGCAGGTATCATCAGGAAAAGTCCAGCTTCCCAGCGTGGCTTCAAGGGACTCTTCCCCTTTAGCCTGAGCCACTCCCTGTCACATTCCTTCACTGGTAAGTCTTCTTGCTGACCTTCCTGCCCCTGCCCACACCCTGGCAGATTCTTTCCTGCTCCTGCTCTTATCTTCACATCTTCCTCCTCCAGGCAGCCTGCCTTGATATTCCAGCTGCTCTCGTAGCCACCCACCTAGTGGTGAACGTGGCCATGAGGTCTTATTCATCTTTCCTCCCGGGCAGACCATCTCTGTCTAGTTCACAGCTATGTAGCCCCAGCACCCGGCACTTATTTAACAAATATTTATTGAGCTCCTACTGTGTGCCAGGCACTGTGCTGCTGCTGGGGAGACAGCTGAGAGTGAGACAGACTCATGGAGCTTGCATTCTAACGAATGGGGAGAAGAGAGAAAGCAAAGCATAGTAATATAATTCCAGATGAGTCCAGTGAAGGAAAGAAAATAAGGTCAGGGGATAAAAAGTAGTGGGGGCAGGGAGTGGCTACTTTAGATGGGTGGTCAGGGAGGGCCTCTCGGAGGAGGTGACATTGTTGCCCCCACACTGGTCCGCAACGGGAC
>NW_007732677.1:36403-46272 GCF_000696425.1 Galeopterus variegatus
CCCATGGCCTTGGTGTTATCAGCACCACACTCTCCCGAGTGAGCCACGGGCCGGCCCAGAATAAATGTTATTTTAAACCACTGTAAGGGGGCCGGCCTGTGGCTTTTGAGAAAAAAAAAAAAAAAAACACTGTAAGGAACATGGTTTTACTTTTTAAATTTTCAAACAGTAACTTAATTTTTTTTTTGGTGTACAGTTCTCTGACATTTTGGGTTTTATTTTAATCATTGGGTACAGATTAAATATCAGTGATGTTTGCCAATGGAGTGACAAAGGAGCTGTCTGAGAGGAGCCCGGGGGGGTTGGGGGGTTTCTTCTGGTGCTGGGGAGTGCAGGCAGGGTTCTGGGCTGTGCCTGCCCACTTGGGGGTGGGCAGGGCAGCTGCTCGTCGACCCCAGGAAGCCAGCCCACTTTCCTGAGCCTTTGGGCCTTCCCTTTGGCCCGCTTCCCCTGCTGGGAAGGAAGCTGTTTTGCCACATACCGGGCTCTCCGTTATTTCTGTGACTGTCCTGTTGCACTGTTGTTCGTGTTGACTGTGCAGTAGGAACTACTGTCCTCATTTTATGGAGGCTTGGGGAGGTTAAGTGGCTTGCCCACGGCACATAGCTTGAAAGTGGAGGCATCCCCTGGCCTGTGTGAAGCAGGAGCCTGGTCTTATCCAGCATTAGGTGGTCTGCCCAAAGCTGATGTCTGCAGAGCTTAAATCTTTGGCCAGGTTGGGACCTCCTGGGACTCTGGGATCGCCACTTGCCTCAGGGCCCCTTTCCTGTCTCTTGGCAGCCAGTGTCTCACCACCCAGAAAGGACCTGGCACCCTCATCCCCACCATCTGTGGCACCCACTTCAGTGGAACCAGGAGACAGGGCTCAGGTAGGCAGAGGCCTAGGGTGGCGGGAGGGTGGGGTGGAGAGGGTGGGTTGGCGGGACACCTGTCTTTGCAGTGACTGTCACGTGGGGACTGGGTCTCCTAGGCCGAGGCAAAGAGGCATGGGTCAGGATGCCAGTCACATTCGTGGACAGGGAGCCCCAGTTCTTTCTCCAGGGCTCAGCGTGGGGTTGGGAGATGCCAGGCCTGGGAAGGGGAGAGAGGGCAGTCCATAGCACTGACTGCTGTCACAGGGCTGTCAGGAGTTACATAATAAAGCAAATATTCCCGTGGATTCCTGTTGAGACAGAGCTTTAAACTCCCAACGTGACTTCGTTTCATCCTCACAACAACCCAGGAAGGTTGATGTGGGCCCTGCTAGGCAGATGAGGAAACTGAGGCTCAGTGAGGTTTAGTCATCTGTCCAAGGTCACTTAGGAGGGAAGTGGGGGCCACACTGCCAGTCACCTGTTCTAAGGAGCTTAGAGGAAGTGGCACCAGCCCTTCTCATCTGAACACATTTTACAGTGTGCAAAGGGCTTTTCCCATCTGCTCCCAGCCGCTCCTTGCTAGAGGAGCTCTGGAGAAAGCCAGGCCCAGGGTGGGTCCCCAGTGAGGGTGTCAGGGGTGGAGCTGGCAGGGGCTATACAATTCCATTTTTCAGGTGGGATCACAAGGCCCAGAGACTCAAGCAGCTTGCTCAAGGTCACAGTGCTTGGAAGTAGAGAAACTGGGATATAAATCTGCCGCAGCTCTAGGGCAGAATACAGAGAAGGCAGATGAGGTTGGCCTAAGGGGACAATAACCCCTCAGGGGCCAACCCAGAAGCAAGGACGAGGGGCAAGAGCAGCCAAGGGGAAGGAACTGTGTAGTCAGGAGCTGAAGGCAGATGAGGTTGGCCTAAGGGGACAATAACCCCTCAGGGGCCAACCCAGAAGCAAGGATGAGGGGCAAGAGCAGCCAAGGGGAAGGAACTGTGTAGTCAGGAGCTCCCTTCCTGGGGGAAGGGGGTCAGAAACTGGAAGTCAGGATTTCTGTGTTTCCATCTTGGCTCAGTGACCCTGAGCAAATCTTTCCCCCTTTCTGGGCTTTAATTTGGGAGCCAGTGACAATCTCCTGTCCTCTGCCCCTCCTCAGGCCCTGATGACTAAGGCCCACATGATTACCAGGAAGCTCGGTGCACACTTGAGGGATGGTGGCAATTGGAGTGAGGGGAGGTGGGAATGTTCTTGAACAGGATGGCTGGTGACCATGCCCCCTGTCCCCAACCTGCCTGCCTCATTCCCTGCAGGGCGAGGAGCTTTCCTCAGGCAGCCTGTCGGATCAGGGCACGCACCGGCCCCCCAGCAGCGTGTGCGCGGCCTGCCAGCAGCACGTGCACCTGGTGCAGCGCTTCCTGGCCGAGGGCAGGCTGTACCACCGGCACTGCTTCCGGTGAGTGGCCAGGGGCTCGCCACCATTTCTCCCAGTGCCCGGGAGGGAGCTACCATGGATTCGGCACCCCACAGCGTGCCAGGTGCCTTGCTGGGCTCTTTGTGCCAGAGCGTCTTGCTTATCCCCATTTTACTGATGAGCAAACTGAGGCCTAGTGAGGGGAGAAAGACTTGCGCAGCCGCACAGTTTGAGGCAGGATTGTGTGACTGCTACAGGGCGAGAGCTCAGGGGTTCTGCTACCAGCGCCCCAGCTCCTTGAGGATAACTACCTGATGATGAGTAAGCAGTATATACTTTTAAAAACCACAATAACAACTTGCTTAAGTGTGTGGCTCCCAGAGGAAGCCAGATTTTAAGAAAATGGAATAAGAGGGAAGGAAAATTCAGAACCTTAGGAAACTTATGATAACATATGTTACAGGAAAGAAAATCGAGCAGTCAAGGGAAACAAACCACTCAATGACAACATGCACTTGCTCTGTTCTGGTGTGTATGTGAGTGAGTGGGGTGTCAGCTAGTGAGGGAGGGACACTCAGGGACCTGACTGCAGAATTGAGGTGCTGTGGGGAACACATCAGGACCGGGGGAAACAGGATACACAATGCAGTAACATCTAGCCACCAGGGCAGTGTTTTAGAAATTTTTACAGTGACTCCCAGTAAAAAACACATTTGACACTATGACTAGATGTAAACACTTATCTGAAATAAAACTTGTGCAGGGCTGGCTGGTTAGCTCCGCTGGTTGGAGCACGGTGCTGTAACACCGAGGTCCAGGGTTCTATCCCTGTACCAGCCAGCCCCCAGAAAAGCAAAAACAAAACACTTGTATAAATAGTTTATATTTAAATAGTAAGTAGTGCACAACTGGAATTAGAGTTTCAGAAAGCAATATTTGCCCTTATTTGTACGATAGACTCTGATAGATTGTATTTTGTTCTATTTCATTAAACAAACAAACCTGGTTGGTTGGAAACCACTGAACTGATGTCCTGAGCCACTGTGGGTGGCTGCCCGCCCTCTGGACGGTGCCTCTTGCAGCGCAAACCAAAGGCCTGTTTCGCCATTTCTTTTCCTGATTTCACGTGGTTTTATTGGCCCACTGCGTTTCTGACAGTTACTGTTTTCTTTTTCCTTTGGAAAGTCCTGGCTTTTGAGCCAGGATTCTGGCTGGCACTTGGGAGGAGAGGAGGGAAGGAACAGCCCTGGCTGCTGTTGGAGGGGTAGCCAGTGCCCAGGCCAGGCTGCCCAGCTAAGTGGACCCTTGTCCTGTCCCCTGGCAGGTGTCAGCAGTGCTCCAGCACCCTGCTTCCTGGGGCTTATAGGAGTGGGCCCGAGGAAGGCACCTTTGTGTGTGCAGAACGCTGCGCCAGGCTGGGCTCTGGTGGGCGGTCAGGAACGAGGCCCGGGCCCCCACCCCAGCCAAAGCTGCAGCATCGGCAGCAACTCGCAGAAGAAGCCAAGGACGTCCAAGGAGGCAGCCCTAGCCCTTGTGCAGCTGCAGGAGCTGAGACGGATGGACTGAAGGCCAGCCCCGAGGCTCGGCCCCAGATCCCCAGCAAACCCCGGCTTCCCGGCAAACCACAGGAGCTGGCCAGCCCCCTGGCCAGCCGCCCCACACCTGCCCCCAGGAAGGTCCCTGAGAGCACAGCCCTACCCCACCCCACACCCCGGCCCCGGTCCAGCCTGCAGCAGGAGAACTTGGTGGAGCAGGGTGGCAGCAGTGGACTAGTGAATGGTGAGTGAGGGGCAGGGCGAGGGTGTGCTGGCTGCGTCTGTGTGCATCTGGGAGGATTTGTGGGCCCCTCTGTGCCCATGTGTACTGAGAATGCTGGGGTTATCTGTGTTTCTGAGGTTATCAATTCATGCAACCAGTAGTTACTGAGTGCCTCTGTGCCATGCTCTGTCCTCGATGCTGGTGCAGCTCAGATAGGATGCACACAGAGCCCCCGCCCCGAGCTGCCCCATTCTGTGTGTGTTGAAGTATTTGTGTTCTTTTGTGTCTGTCTTGTGTGCTCCAGTTTCAGGGTGTGTACATCCATGTGTGCCTGTGTATCCTGAGTGTCTCTGGGACTCTGTGCACGTTGGTGTCATTACTGTGTGTCCTGGCCGATCTTCAGGCGCACTCTAGGCGTCCTCCATACTCAGCCTATGTGCTTGTCAATGTCTGGCAGGGGAGACCTCAGTCTCCTGAAGGGAGGGCAGAGGTGTCAAGTGGGTCTCTAAGCTGGTCTGAACTGCAATGGTGACCCCTGCCCCACTCTGTGGGTCTATTCTCCCCCTCCCCCTCATCACAGACCATTCCCAAATCACCTCCTTGGGTTTCCATAAGCTCATGGAAACGAGGCCTGTGGAACCTGAGGTGTGCTGGGCAGCCCCCATCATCCTGTTGAGGAAGGCACTGGAAGCCTGGGGAGAGAGACTCCCAGGGTCTCCCTGGGACTTGCACCAGAATATTCTATTTATTCAGTTCTGTTTAGTATGCAAGGAGGCTGGCTCTGAGCCCAGCTCTGAGCTGGGCACTGGGGACACGGATACTGTTCAGACCTATTTGTGCCTTCGAAGTGCTACCAGTGTTGAGGGGGAGACAGGCACAGACATGGGGGTTTCAGTAGAATGTAGAGGTCTTTTTAAGATGGACGGAAGGAAATGGGCTTTTGTAGGACTCATGGAAGACACTTGGAAGTGAGGGGAGACTTCCAGGAGGAGGTGACTCCTGAGCTGAGTTGAGACGATGATTCCTGACCACACTGGGGGAGTATCTGAGGGCACTTGGGTTCCCTTTTCTCAACTGAAATGCAAATGATGTCTCAGGTGGCCTGGTCCTGCCCCTCTGACATTCTCTACTAGGTCACCTTTGGTGCTTATCTAATCTCCCTGAGGGCTGGGCTGGGAGGGGGCAGTTGAGGTTGCCATGGCCACCTAGAGCCCATGACCTGCCAGCTCAGAAGGTAGGGCACTCCTTGGCAGAGCAGCACTCTGGCTGACTCCCTGGGAGCCCCTCTGCTGCCCATGAAGGCCTGGCTCACTCTCCTTTCCCATCTAGGAAGACTGCACGAACCCCCTGTCCCCAAGCCGAGAGGGACACCCAAGTTGTCAGACGGGTATGTTGGTCCCTGAGAGGCTTTTTTGCTTGGGAGGTCCTGGTGCTGGGTATGGGGTACCCCTGGGGCCTGGATGGGGGGCAATGCATCCTGTGGATGGGCAGGGCCAAGCTCAGGAGGGAGGCTCATCTCCGGGTGGGGAAGGAGAGCCGTGCCCATGTTCCCTTTCCCCCCTTTCCCCGTGGCTTACCCTGGGATTCCTGCTGCCACTGCCTGACCTGCTTCCTGGGTCCCTGCTCCCGTGGACAGCAGTGCTTGGTGGACAGCTGCCTCTGGAATCATAACACCTCACCAAGCCACTGTTTCCTCTACAAGATAGGGGACCTAGGCTGCACTTATAGCATTGTTGTGAGGCTTAGCTGCAGAGCATAGAAAGATCTGGAAGAGTTCAGCTGTGGCCCCTGGCTCTCAGGTCCTCCACCCCAGCACCCTGCTTCACAGGGGAGGACATGTGTTTGCAGCTGTTCTCTGGGAGCGGTGCTTCCCCTGTATGGTTGGCCAGTGAGGGAGTGAGGTGGGGCACGGCCGTACTAGTAGTTAACCTTTGTTGAGCATCTGGCACAAGTGCTTGGGTGCTGTGCCCAGTGGGGGATGAGGGAACTCACTGCATCCTTTCAGCAACATGTGAAGCAGGGTAATTATTGTCCTGGCTTAATGGCTAGGGATACTGACACATGGAGAGGCCAGGTAACTTCCTCAGTATCGTGCAGGTGGTAAATGGCAGAGCCCCTTGTCAGTCCTTTTCTGGGCTGGGTTAATGGCGGCTGGTGACTTTAAGGTCCCCTCCTCTAGACCTCAGGGGATCCAGCTGGGATGTGACTGTAATAGTCCATTTCAGCCTGGGCTCAGAATGGTTCCATGCGGCTGGGGGTGTGAGAAGGGAAGGGGCCGTTTCTCATCTACCCCCTTTGAAATGGACTGAAAACTGCAGAGAGAGAAGGAAGCTGACCCCTCGCCTCTGCTAATGGTTTTTGCCTCTTCCTGCTTCCCTCCAGGATGCCAGCCCCCAGGAAGGACCCCCCATGGATCGCGCTGGTGCAGGCAGAGCCTAAGAAGAAGCTGGCCCCGCTCCCCCCGAGCAGCCCTGGGCCGGCAGGCCGGGCCAGCAGGCAGGTGCAGAACGGAGGCGTGGAGGAGGTGACCCAGCAGAGCCCAGCGGCCGGCCCGGAGCCCAAGCCCTACAACCCCTTTGAGGAGGAGGAAGAAGGAGAGGAGTCCCCAGCTGCACCCAGCCTGGTCACCAGCCCTGCCCTGGCCCACTCGGAGTCCACACCCAAGATCCTGCACCCCTGGTACGGCATCACCCCCACCAGCAGCCCCAAGACAAAGAAGCGCCCTGCCCCCCGAGCGCCCAGTGCATCACCGCTCGGTGAGTGCCTTTTCTGGAGCCCTCCTGATGGTCAGGACTGTGGGGTTGGGAGCCAGGGCAGGGTGTGGTCATGTGAGCCTATAGCAAACCCGTGAGTACATATCTGTACCCCACTTTGCAGTGAGGAGACAGAAGCACAGAGAGGGTAAGTCATTTATTTGCCTAAGACCTCACAGTGCTGAAGAGTGGAGGCAGGATTTGAACCCAGGCGGTCTGGTTCCTGAGTCCATGCTCTTTTTTTTTTTGGCAGCTGGCCAGTATGGGATCCGGACCCCTAACCCTGATGTTAAAAGGCTATGCTGTAACCAACTGAGCTAACTGGCCAGCCCCACGACCCCACTCCTCCCATTGAGCTCATGAAATGTGTTACCCAGTGAAGTGCTTAGCATGACACTGGGTTCCTGGAAAACACACAGCGGGGTTAGCTTTAACCTGCCCAACTCTGTCCCTGTTGCCCCCTGATGTTAAAAGGCTATGCTGTAACCAACTGAGCTAACTGGCCAGCCCCACGACCCCACCCCTCCCATTGAGCTCATGAAATGTGTTACCCAGTGAAGTGCTTAGCATGACACTGGGTTCCTGGAAAACACACAGTGGGGTTAGCTTTAACCTGCCCAACTCTGTCCCTGTTGCCCCAGTGGCCGAGCAACAAGCAACTTGGGCTCTCACCTGGCTGTGTGTGGCTCAGGTGTGGTGACTCTGAGCTGTTCTTTCCTCAGTTTCCCCGTCTGTGAAACAGTGGTGGGCCAGTCCCAGGGTGCTGCACCTCCCCCACCAGTACTCCCTCCCTCTTCCAGGCACGCTGTAGTTTTGGACTCTCACCTTTTGCCAGTCTTCTTATGCCCTGGGCTCAGGCACCTTCCCACGGCTGGGGACTGGCTGCCTCCGAGAGCTCAGTAGGACCCCTTCAGACAGTGCGGTCAAGGGTACGTTAGAGATGACCAGAGGCAGGTGCTCGGGTGGTCTGGGTGGAGTTCTGGGACAGGTTCAGGGTACAGTGGATAGGCATGAGCTCTGGAGTCAGACACGGCTGGGTTCAGCCCCAGCCCTTGCTGGCGCAAGTGTTTCCTCTCTGAGTCTCTTGCGTCATCTGGCAAATGGGGATGATGTACTTAGAGGCATGGTACCTGCCATCCACGTGAGAGTGAATTGGTGTCCAGCAGTGCCTGGCCAGAGTCGGTGGCTGCGGGGGCTGCCTGCTCCTCCCTGCTCTGCCCTCCCTGCCCTGTGGGTCGGAGCAGAGGAGAGGTGGCCTCACTTCTCTCTGGCCTTCCCATGCATCAGAGCCTCGCCTCCCCTGCCCGGGTGGTTTAGCCTTTGGGTACGCTCAGGCATGGGAGGGGCTGTGCGTTGTGGGGAAGCGGAGGCATCAGCCCTGCTGGCTGAGGATGAGGGGCCCACAGCATGGGAGTGTGGGATGAATGCGGACCACTGGGTGCGCTTTATGACTTTGCCCCTGTCATGCATTGGCTGTCCTCTGGGCCCTTGTCCCGCCTAGATGTGGAGGAGCATGGGTTTCCAGGGCCACCTGCAGCTCTGTTGAGAGTGGAGCGTGTTAGGTGAGGCCAGAAGCCCTGATCGTGCCCCGTCGTATGGTGTCTGCTTGCTCGTTTGTACAGCTCTCCATGCCTCCCGCCTCTCGCACTCAGAGCCACCCTCAGCCACACCATCTCCAGCCCTCAGCGTGGAGAGCCTGTCATCTGAGAGCTGCAGCCAGAGCGCTGGTGGGATGCTTCTGGAGCCACCAGCTGTGCCCAAGAGCTCCTCAGAGCCTGCTGTCCATGCCCCTGGCACCCCTGGCATCCCAGGCAACCCTGTCAGCCTCTCTGCCAACTCCTCCCTGTCTTCCTCTGGGGAGCTGGTGCAGCCCAGTGTGGCACGGACGCCTCAAGCCAGCCCTGGCCTTACCCCCAGGACTAGTGGCAGCCCAGGTCCCCAGGCAGCCAAGTCCTGTGGTGGCACCACCCCAACCCCTCTCTTGTTGGTTGGGGACAGGAGCCCTGTACCTTCCCCTGGAACCTCATCCCCACAGCTGCAGGTAAAGGTGAGTACCTCCTCACCCTCCTAAAAGCTGTGTCCTCTCTAGTGGACATGGGTCTGGTCCCAGGGCAGGAACGTCCAGGGTCTTCATCTCTGCTGGCCTCTGACTTCTTGAGTGGTCTTGGCTGTGTCCATCTACCCATCTACCACTCTGTTCATTGAGGAACAAATCAACCTATCCTTCCTTCCATTCGCCCACCAGACTTCCTGTCCACCTGGCCAGCCACTTGGCCCAGCATGACCTGTGCATCCAGGCCCCTGTTTACCAGCCTGTCCTGTGCACTGGCCCATTTGGTGTCTCTTCCCCCAGCCACCTTCATCTGCACATCCTCTGTCTACCCTTCCACTCACTGAGGCCCTATTGATGCCAGACCCTGGGCATCATTGCATTAAGATCCACTCTTGCCCTCCAGGGGCTCCTGGTCTGCTCAGAGAGACAGCTTAATTATTGTTTTAGAAGGCAATCTGGGGTGGAGCACAGAGGGGAGGGGATGAATCCCTTCTCCAGAGACCTCGATCTTTCTGCCATGTAATGGGGCAGCTGGCAACTGCTGAGCACCTCCTGGGTGCATGAGCTGCCTGGGCTGCAGGGGTCACACAAACATAGTGGTTGCTGTCCTTATGCTCACAGCCAGGTCACGGGGAGGTGCTGAACTGACCGTGCCGTTGGGTTTGTAGTGAGCAAGGGGTCAGCCCCCAGCAGGCAGAGGGCTCAGACTCACCCAGTTACTGAGCGCTTCTGTTGTGTGCCCTGTGGGAAGTATTGACAGAGGACAGCAGGCACAGCCCTGTCCTCAGGGTCCCCTCCCAGGTCCCCTTTGGGCCCTTGCTGGGCTCTGTCTTTTCTTAGGGTGAGGGGGACACTGGGAGGGGCTGCTGGGCACCCATCTGGGCAGCTCATTTTCCAAGGGCAAGAGCTGCCCTGTGGGAACAAACCCTGCCCCCTGCTGTGCCCAGACTCTGCCATGGCACTTTTTTTTTTTTTTTAAAGATGACCAGTAAGGGGCCGGCCTGTGGCTCACTCGGTAGAGTGCGGTGCTGATAACACCAAGGCCACGG
>NW_007732677.1:47255-48812 GCF_000696425.1 Galeopterus variegatus
CCAAGCCAAGGGTTGAGATCCCCTTACCGGTCATCTTTTAAAAAAAAAAAAAAAAAGAATCTCTCCCTAAGCTGGCACAAGTGAGGGGCAGAGTCCCTCTCCCAGCTGCTGGGAGAAGTGGCCAACACTCCAGGCCTAAAGTGCATCCTCTTGGAGGGGTCCCTGATGACGCCTGTGTTTGTGATAAGTTGGGAAAGTTGTTGGGAAACATCAACACTGCCTATGTGGCAGATCGGGCCTGCTGTGCCTTGGAGGTGGGGCTGCCCAGCTGTGTTGGCCTCTAGGCGGGCAGGGGTCTCCCCAGAGGACCAAAAGAATGCAGAGCCTGGGCCCTGGGTACACGGGTGGTGGGCTGGGCAGCAGAGGGTGGGGGCCTTCCCCAGGCAGGGAGGGAGCTCCCCTCCTCCTCCAACTGCTGGCCAGAGGAGGGCAGGACCCCTGCTTTGGCACTTACTGGCTGGGTGGCCCTGGATAAGGAGCTTCCCCTCTCTGAGCCTTAGAATCCCCACTGGGGAAAGGGTGGTTGTGAGGCCTGAACGAGCTCCTGTAGCTCTGTCTTGCCCTAACCTTTGTGTTGTGACCCCTGCCGCTCCATGCTAGATGGCTGCTGGGCCCTGAGACAGACAGATTCTCACCCAGCTTGGGCCCGTGGGAAGCGTGTGGCCTTGAGCAAATTGCCTCACCTCCCTGAAGCTGGGTTTACGCAACTGCAAATGGGCATTATGATACCTACTCTGCAGGGTGGTTGTGAGAATCAAACAAGTGTGTACAGAGCATCTAGTGCAGCAGCTGGCACTGGAAGGGGCAGTGGAAATGGGAGTGGTTTTTGAATGACCGAGTNAGTGCAGCAGCTGGCACTGGAAGGGGCAGTGGAAATGGGAGTGGTTTTTGAATGACCGAGTGCATTGGAGTCAGAATTCAGGGAATTCTCTGTGCCTGGGCACTCCTCCCCGCAACGCGAACTCTCCTGCCTTTGGGGTCCGGGCCTCTCCATATTCCCACATGATCAAGCTGCTGGGGTCTTGACTGTCACCTTCCCCAACTCACCCTGTCACGTCTCCCTGCCTTTAGTCTTCCTGCAAGGAGAATCCTTTTAACCGGAAGCCATCGCCTGCAGCATCTCCAGCCACAAAGAAGGCCACCAAAGGACCCAAGCCAGTGAGGCCACCTGCCCCAGGACATGGCTTTCCACTCATCAAACGCAAGGTACCGGGCTTCCCGAGGCATTCTTAGAGAGGCTGGGTGTCTGGGCAGCATCCCTCACATATTAAGAGGGGACTGTTGGGTGGCCTAACTGGAGGGTTTAACTTGCAACCAGAGGGACTTAAGACAGATCGGCTATTTGCAACCGAGCAGTGGGTGGTGCATTTAACTTGTTACTAACAATAGTCCAGGTATCAAGGCTCTTATATGATGTACTTCTACTTAAACAGAGTGTTCTAGGGCCGGCCCATGGCTCACTCAGGAGAGTGTGGTGCTGATAACACCAAGACCGTGGGTTCGGATCCCATATAGGGACGGCCGGTTAGCTCACTTGGGAGAGCGTGGTGCTGACAA
>NW_007732677.1:49362-53601 GCF_000696425.1 Galeopterus variegatus
AAAAAAAACTGAGAGTGTTCTCAAGTTTATCTCTATTACAGGGTCATTCTCACTCACAATGTGGCAGAGAAGGGGAGGAGTGTCCACAAAGGGCAGGAAGTTGTGCCTCCCTCTGGGTGTGTCTGTCGCCACTGGGACCAGTGGCTTGGAGGGCTTGTGTCTATTCCCACACTGACCCCTTCTCCACACTGGGACCCTGCCTTTTTACCATGCTGATGTGTGGGACAGGACCCAGGGCCCTGGAGCCTGCAGTGGCCAATCCTGGCTGGACAAAAGGGCACAGCTTCTGGCAGCAGCCTGAGCTGGAGGAGGGCAGGCAGGCGGGAGGGGTTGGCTGTCCTTCAGGTGACCAGGGCACTGTCGGGCAGGTCCAGGCTGACCAGTACATTCCTGAGGAGGACATCCATGGAGAGGTGGACGCCATTGAGCGCCAGCTGGATGCCCTGGAACACCGCGGGGTCCTGCTGGAGGAGAAGCTGCGTGGTGGAGTGCATGGTGCGGGAACGCTGCAAGGGCTGGCGGTGGGGGGTCTCTCTTCCTGGGGGGAGCTGAGCTGGGACTTGCTATGAGCCCTGGCCTTAGTGGGTGTCTGGCTTCCAGAGGGCCGTGAGGACGACATGCTGGTGGACTGGTTCAAGCTTATCCACGAGAAGCACCTGCTGGTGCGGCGGGAGTCTGAGCTCATCTATGTGTGAGGCCCCTCCCCTCGGCCCCTCCCGCCCTCCTTAGTCCAGAGAGCCTAGAACTGAGACCCTGTGCCCTCTCCCCTCCCTACTGGGTGCCGGGCAGGGCAGCCAGGCAGCGGGGACAATAGTTAATAGTCACCTCACTCCCACCCACCAGCTTCAAGCAGCAGAACCTGGAGCAGCGCCAGGCTGACGTCGAGTATGAGCTCCGGTGCCTTCTCAACAAGCCGGGTGAGCACAGCCACATGCACTCCGGCACCGACCCTGGGGCTCTTCCCGTCTGGCTGTGGAGCTGATGGAGCCAGCCCCATGGGGGATGCGTGAGCAGACTTACAACAGGGCCAGAGCAGTAGGGCGTGCACGGTGGCTATCTGTGTCGCCTCTGAGGAGGGAGAGATTGTACCAGGTGATAACTAGGCTAGCACATGGCAGGAGAGGGAACCGCAGGATGGTGTGTGGGTGTGGAGGGCCATGGTGTTGGGGATGATAGGCTGTCGGGGAACACCAGGCCCAGGAGCAGCCCAGCCTGTTTTAGGCCACACAGTCCTGTGTTTTGCCACTAACTTGCTGCGTGACCTCGGGCAGGTTTCTTAGCCTCACTGAGGCTCAGTGGCTTCATATGTAGGACGGGAGTGAAGGTACGCACCTTGTAGGGTGTTCTTGGAACCAGAAGACAGTGGGGGGGAAACGCTATGTACCCTCGGATGGGCCAATGGCTGATGGTCATTATGTGGCTGAGTTGGGGTTTGGTGAGGGAGGGCGCCTTACGTGCCCTGTGGCCATGACATGGAATGAACTGCAGCTGCAGGGGACACCTCAGGGCTATGGAGAATCCATAGCTGGGAGCCAGGGCTTGGACCACTTTTGTATGGCCCAGGCATGGTGCCAACCCTGGGAGTGGGCCATTGTTTCCATTTAACAGATGAGGAAACGGAGGGCCAGGGAGGCTGGGGGACTTGCCCATTGGTCGTGGAGCTGGGCTTCTGTCCATGTTTTTTACCTTGGCCTGTCCCCGCACAAACAGCCACCCACCTCCCGCCCTGCCTCACCTGCTGGGACAGTGGTCTTGTCTCTCCATTGACTGGGAAACTTGGGAGGCTGGAGTGTCCCTGAGGAAGCCACAAATGTCCAAGGCCTCCACTACCGTCAAGTCCCTCCCACTTCTCCAGGTGGCTGGGATGAGGCCACTGCTCTAAGGGAGCCACAGTGACACCCTGTGGCTGCAGTGGGCGCAGTCCCTCTGCCTCCTGGGCCAGCCTGTCCCTGTCCTGTGTGGTAGCAGCACCTCACAGATGTCAGCCTGTCCCAATGTTGCTTTTAGAGGGTGAGAGGCTGGTTTATAAGGCCCCGGGTGGGTTGGAGACCCACGAGACACCATACAGGCCATTATTTGGGGGTGTCAGGCTGCCCAGATTCAAATACTGGCTCCACCTGCACTATGTGATGCTGGTTCAGGACTTAACTTCCCTGAGCCTCAGTTTCCCCATGTGGACTGGGGACATAACTTACTCGGGTCCCATTTGAGAAATGGCAGAGCAGGATTTGAACTTGGGTGGTGACTCTGAAGCCCATGCTCAGAATAAGGTTGGGCTACCTGCTCCTGAATTTTAGCAAGGTGAGGTGGGAGGGGGATGGGTAATAGCTGAGGGGGCCTCAGGATATTTATTTCAAGACGGGGAGGCCTGTGGTGGCAGATGTTGTGGAAGTGAGGCCAAGTGTGTGCACCCATCCCTGGAAGTCTGCAGGCTGGGGGAGTGGGGAATACCCAGGCATGGGGGCCCTGAGGGTGGGCCTGTGGGATGGCTCAGGGCCTGGAGGGGAGAGAAGGGAGAGAGGCAGCAGGGGTGCTCGGCCTCAGGGAAACCTCCTGCTGGACTCCTTGCCCCCAGCGACCCCTAATCTACTCTCCTCCATGGCCTTGGGTGGATGTCCCAACATGTCACTTGGGTCACGTTGCTTCTCCTGCATGTGGACCCCTGGGGTTCCCTGTTGTCTCCCCACCCCTGCCCCACTCTGGCCCACCTGAATCCTGCCTCTTGCAAGAAGCCACCTCGTGAACCTGTGTTGAATGGATGAATGAACATGAGCAGGAAACCCTTTGGTCCGTGCTGGCCTCTGTTCTTAGAGTGTATGTGCTGGCCCTGCTGGGGCCCCTTGAAGGGTGTTTTATCCTTCTAGAACAACCTGCATTTCCCCATGAACTTGTAAACCCCACCCCTCTGGACTCCTCCTCTCTGTGCTCATGGTATCTAGTGTGGGGCTGGCCTGTAGCTACCTGCAGCACTTAGACAGGAGCTTCTGGCATCCTGGGAAGGAGGAGGGTTTTCCCACCACTCACACCCCCAACTTTTGTCCCTGTGCAGAAAAAGACTGGACGGAGGAGGACCGGGGCCGGGAGAAGGTGTTGATGCAGGAACTTGTGACCCTCATTGAGCAGCGCAATGCCATCGTCAACTGTCTGGATGAGGACCGGCAGAGGTGACGTAGCTGGGGGAGGGGCCCAGAGCAGGTGGGGCTTAAGGCCCCATGGGTGGGCAGCTCCCTGGCAGAGCCTAAGACACAATCCCATACCCTGGGCTAGGCCAGCCCTGTCTTCACTGCCCGTGATCCCAGGACACCCTTGCTCAGCCCTGTGTGGTCTCAGAGGCTGGAAGGGACTTGGAGATTATCTGGTCCTTCCTCCTGTGGGATGCTTAGCTTTCCTTTCTTACTGCAGGGAGGAAGAGGAAGACAAGATGTTGGAAGCCATGATCAAGAAGAAAGGTCAGGCTGCTGCTGGGGATGAGGCTGGTGCCTGGGAGTTCAGGCCCAACTGAACTCTCCTGAGTGTGTTTAGCTGGGGGGTTGGAGGGCAAGGAGGCAGGTTTTTGTGGTTTTTTTTTTTCCGACCAGTAAGGGGATTGCAACCCTTGGTTTGGTGTTGCCTGCACCATGCTCAGCCAGTGAGCTAACTGGCCATCCCTATATAGGATCCAAACCTGCAGCCTCGGCGCTACCAGCACCACACTCTCCTGAGTGAGCCACGGGCCTGGCCCCCAAAGAGGCAGGTTGAATGGAGGATTGGAGTGGGCACTACAGGGATGGTTGTGCACAAACTCCCCAGCCTCTGTTTTGCTGGGAAGGCTGTGTATGGCAAGGGAGGCCAGCCTACAGCCATGAGGGCAGTGGCCCAGGCTTGGAGGGTGGCTGTGGGACATCCTGATGCCTACAGGAAGGACTGTGATATATGTGGCATTTTCTTATTTTTTTTTTTCCTTTTTGTCTTTTTTCGTGACCGGCCACGGATCGCAACCCTCAGTGTCGTGCCCGTACCGGACCGGGACCGGCCATGGGATCGCAACCCTCGGTGTTGCTCCCGCACCTCGCTCAGCCAGTGAGCGGCCGGTCTGTATGTGGGATCCGAACCCTCAGCGGGAGCGCCGCCGCGCTTCCCAAGCGGCGCACTGTAGCAGTGCGCCACCGGGCCAGCCCTATATGTGGCATTTTCCCAGGGGGGTTTGCCTTAAGGTGTATATTCCTCCTTGAGATCTGCAGCCGGTTTTGGTGGCATCTC
>NW_007732677.1:54277-88807 GCF_000696425.1 Galeopterus variegatus
TGGGTCCAAACAGCACTTGCCTGCTGGGAATTGGGTAGCTCCTGGAATGGTTCAAAGAGCCCTGGACTGTGAGTCAGGGGATCTGGGCTTTGATCTTGGTTCCACCAGTGCCTCGCTTTCTGGCCTTGTGTTTACCTTTTTTTGTCTTTTTTCGTGACCAGTAACGGGATCGCAACCCTCAGTGTTGCGCCCGTACCGCGACCGGCAACAGGATTGCAACCCTTGGTGTCACGCCCGCACCGCGCTCAGCCAGTGAGTGGACCGGTCTCTATATGGGATCCAAACCCTCGGCAGGAGCACCACCGCGCTCCCAAGCGCCGCACTCTACCGAGTGCGCCACTGGGCCAGCCCCTGGCCTTGTGTTTAAATCTTGACTCTGGCTAGAGCCAGATTGCGTGGATTCTGGTCCCAGCTCTGACACCTATTAGCTGGGTGACTTTGAGCCCACACTTTACCCCTCTGGTCTCACCCTCTGTATCTGCAGAATGGGGGTGATAAAGACACCCCACTCCCAGGCATGTGCCGACGATGACTGAGATAATGTGTGTAAAGCCCTTAATGCAGGTCCTGGCGCCTACGACGAACTCAGTTGGGATTAGTCTGTTTCAAAGGCCCACGTTTTCCTTGTCTATAAACTTAGGGCTTGGAGAGATGATTTCTGAGGTTTCTTCTTGCTTTGACAGTCAGTATTTGTGTTGTAACCAACAGAGCTGTAAGCACCAGCCTAGGTGAACTGAGCCTTTTCAGGACACATAAGTGAATGCCATGCTTCTGTTCCCAGCTTCCCTTCACGTATGCTTATTTCCTGATCTTTGCCAAAATGCCAGGAGAGGGGGTGGTCCCCATCCGCTAGGTGAAGAAACGGAGGCTCGGGAAGGGGAAGTGACTCGCCCAAGATTCCACACAGCAGGTGGTGGCGCTGGGCTGAGCCCCTGTTGGCCACACGCCCAGGCCTGTGTCACTGGACTGGGCTGGATGGACTCCCCTTCCCTACTTAGTTAAGTGCCCTGTTTCTCTGCTGCAGAATTCCAGAAGGAGGCTGAATCCGAGGGCAAGAAGAAGGGGAAGTTGAAGACCATGAGGGTGCTGAAGCTGCTGGGAAACAAGCGTGAGACCAAGAGCAAGTCCTCTGGGGACAAGAGCTAACAGCGAGGGAAGCCAGCTGTGGACTGTCTGCCTCCTGGATCAGCCCTTGGGCTGTGCTCCCTCGTGGGGCACCACCTGCCTCAGAGCAGTTGGGAGGAAAGATGACTTCAGGGAAGGAGCCTCTGGGTGACGGCCTCTCCCTCCTCAGGGTCCTCTGGCGGGGCTGGGCCAAAGAGTTTTCCTCCCTCTTCTCTGAGCTCCAGGCAGCTGTGATTCCTCCCTGCCCAGTCTGATTCTGAGGACTCTGGATGCTGTGACTGACCCAAGGGGCAGCGGCCGAGCACGTTCACTCCCTTGTCCCACCCAGCTGCTGCTGTGATGGGGCAGTTCCTTGGTCCTTCTTCCTCTCTGTACCACTTCCAGATGGGATTCTTAGCTGTCCAAGTCCTGCCATGGTAGCTCTCTGGCCCAGGTCTCCTGCCTCTGTAGGCTGCCCCTCTTGGCAGGCTGGCGAGTAGCACTTGGAGGTGCTGGCTTCTTCCTGCCCAGCCCTGGCTCCGAGCCTCTGCCCTCTTGTCTGGTGCAGGTGCCCTGAGTCTCAGTTTCTCCTTGCTCAGGAGCTCTACTTATGAAATCTCTAATTGAGTCTGAGTTAGTTACTGAATGGCCTGTGCTGTGCCAGACACGGATGGGCCTGATGGGCAAGTCCCTCCCTCCCTTCCTCTCTCAAAGCTCTAGGAGATGCCTCCTTCCTCTCCCCTTATTCTGCAGGAAACCTCGCTTTCTGTGACACAGGGCTGTGATGGCCATGCTGGGGTAGGTGGGTGTCCTCCACTAATTCCCCCCAGTGCTGAGCCCTCCAGGAAGGGCCTCTGGGAGGCAGTCCCTGGTTGCAGTTCCGGTTCCTGATTGTCAGCCTAGGGAGGGTGCGCTTCAAGTAGGTGCTAATTCTGGTTCTTTAACACATTGTAGTCTGGCCCCTAACTCAGGCTTTCCTCCACACCCCAGGTCCAGGGGATAGGGTCCATTCTGTTTGTGGTCATCACTAGTCTTGTCTCCTCTGTTTGTTCTCTCCCCAACCCATTCCCACCAAGGGACAGATGGCCACTTGCCCCAGTGGGATAGCTGTGGGAGAGGAGCGATGGGGATACCAGCTTTTCCATAGGGAATGTGCCCAGCAGTTTTTTGGTTGAAGCACTGTTTCTATAAGCTATCTCTGGGATGCCCCTAGGTCCCCCTTCCCTCCATGTACCTCTGGGAAAAGATTGCACTGTATTAATTCTTGAGGATTTTCCGCACCAACAATAAATGGAGACAACCTCATTTGCCAGTGCCTTGCGGTGTCGGGTCGCGTCTGCCTTCCTGCCTGCTTCTGCCCTGCCTCATGGCCAGGCATCTCTGGTTGCCCCAGAGGGTCTGGGGCCATGTTGGGGCTGTCAACTGGAAGGGACCTTGGCCCTGACTGCCTGCCATTGGACAGGATTCCCTTTCTCTGCAGGAAGAGGTGGCCTGCCTGCTCCTGTGTAGCCCCTGGTGGTTTCCTTCCCAATGTGCCTGTTGTCCTAGAGCTGGGGTTACCAACACCAAGGCCTTTCAGGGGCCAGGCAGGTAACATGTGAACCAGGCTGGGTGTAACCTGAAGGATGGCTGATGGCTGCCACAGTGTCAGGAGACAAGGGCAGTGGGGACAGAGGTGGATTGGAGTGTCTATGCATAGCCCAAGGGGTGTTCTCCCCCACTTAAGTCAGCTGTAACTGGTGGGAGTGAACATGGGCCCAGTACTGCCAGATCTTTTCCATTTTTCAAAAGAATCTGGAACTCCAGATTTTATATGTGTGTAATGTATTATTGTTGACAACGAATCTGATTTTAAATCAAGAGTAGGCTGATACGGTATTGTCAAAGGTGGGCTGAGTTTGTCTTAGGATTCTCTAGTTTGCAGCCTCTGGACAAGGGGATGGGACCTCCTAGGTGGAGGATGCTGTCCCCATCGTGTTGCACCCTCTGCCCTCAATTCTTGAGGTGTGTGGACACAGAGGCTTCCCATGGCTGTTCCTGAGCCGGCCCCTCATCTGGTCCTCTTCACTTCCAGGACCCTGTTTATTCTGCAAACCCAAACTTGGGTCATGTGACATGACAGGATTATTGACTCCTTCCAGGAGCAGGGGACAGCCCAGGAGGGTTGGTTAATATTTCCAAAACATGTTGGTGATTTATGGGGACAGAATACTGGAGAAGGTAGGGCTCATGGGTGTCAGATGCCAGAGGGAAGGGGACTGCTGTGCTGTGCATCAAGCCAGGGGTGGATGGGGCTGCTGTCCTTGTCAGAGGACTCTGGGCAGCCCTTTCAGGCAGGGCCTCACAGAAGCACCAGTGGAGCGGAGGCTGCAGGTTTTGCCCAAGGTCACACAAGCACTGCTGGGGTTGGAACTCCAGAGCCAGGCCCTTTCAGCCTTGTCTCTCCCGCCCCTTTGTGTTTCTTTGTGTAGGCCATGGGTTTAGTGGAAAGACATAAAGTTAACTTAATCCTCAGTAGGCTACTTGTTAGTTAAATGCACTTGGTTGTAGTAATTGGTGAGTCTTAGTTTTCACACAGGGATAGAAACTATCACAGAGGTTTGCTGAGATAGTTAACTGAGAGTGAATTTCAGTCCCTACCATAGCTCTGGCCACGGAGTTGGTCTCCATTTCCACTTGAAATATGCAAACAGGGGCCGGCCCCATGGCTAACTCAGGAGAGTGCAGTGCTGGTAGCGCCAAGTCTGTGGGTTCGGATCTTAGATAGGGATGGCCGGTGCACTCACTGGCTGAGCGTGGTGCGGACAACACCAAGCCAAGGGTCACGGTCCCCTTACCGGTCAAAAAAAAAAAAAAAGAAAGAAATACGCAAACAGGTAGCCAGAAACCATCTGTGCTTGATAAATTCTAACTCTTTGAGCAAATAAGCCTTATCCCTCTGAAAACAAAATGGTGTGCATCATGACACATGTTAAATGTGATTTATTGGCTAATTAATCACTGTGGTTAAACATTTCCAAGGCTATAAGAAGTCAAGTAAGGAGGTCCTAAGACGGGTAGGAAGAAAGGAATCATATTCATTCCCAAGTTCAGAAAACTAAGTGAGTAAGATGCACAAGGCTGGAGTTGGTGGGAAGAGGGCCAGCTGGATGCCCATAGACACACATCCGAGGCGATGAGATGTGGGCCTTGCTTTCACTGTGTCTGGGGCTCTTTCCCCTAGAAAAGACTTGAAGACTGTGTCTGTGACTGTGGGTCTCAGAGCCTCCAATGGCTGACCCAGCATCCCTGGGCAGTGTCTAGGGAGCTGTATATGCCCCGGGCACCTTAGGCCAGGGCAGTGCCGTGCGACCATTTGACATGACTGAAGGACAGTCTGGGTGGGCTGACGAGGGGTGGGCTCTGGTGGTCGAGGTTGGGCGCTACCCTGCCCCTGTCTCTGGAGACAGATTAAGTGGTGGCAAGAGCCTTCCTAAGTTCCTCACTCCTCTTGTGGTCAATGTCTTCCATTTCTCGTAGTTTCTGCAAAGGGCATCAGGGAAAGCTGGTGTCAGGAGCCACCACAGATGCGAGGTGGAGCTTGACTCCTGAAACCTGTCACCACAGCTGGCCCTTTGTTTCTCCTCACATCTTTTTCTCCACGCTCACGGTGGGCCCATCTGCTCCCCACTCCCTGGTTGTTTCTCCTACCTGGGAGATTTCAGTAAGGACAATTCCTCGGTACTGCCTGCCCTGTCCCAGGGCCTCCATATCAGCCAGGAACTCTTTCCTCTCCTGGATCTCCTTCACCACTGTACAGACAAGAGGGCTGTCAGTGCATGGGCAGAGGGGGCCGCCAGGCTCCTGCAGGGCACGGGCAGCGGATTGCCACTCTTGGGGAGAGAGAGACGTCTGTTGTCAAATAGTGTGTCCCACCTGTTGGCCCTCAGGGATAACCCTGCCCCATCCAATTCTGGGCCCCCTCCACACATCAGCCCCCCACCCCCCATCCAGTGGCTTACATTCGTCAAACCGGTCTAGCTCAGGAAATTATCATGACATCTTTCCAGGCCAATCCATTTATATATAACTTATTTTTTATAGTTATATGCTCGTGTTTAGAATGGATACATTATTTATCCAGCTAGTCTCCTAGTTTCAGAAATTCAGGTTGTTTCTAGGTTAAATTATCATGACATCTTTCCAGGCCAATCCATTTATATATAACTTATTTTTTATAGTTATACGCTCGTGTTTAGAATGGATACATTATTTATCCAGCTAGTCTCCTAGTTTCAGAAATTCAGGTTGTTTCTAGGTTTTTTTTTTTTTTTTTTAAAGATGACCGGTAACCACGCTCAGCCAGCGAGTGAACCGGCCATCCCTATGTGGGATCCGAACCTGGGGCCTTGGTGTTATCAGCACCGCACTCTCCCGAGTGAGCCACGGGCCGGCCCCTTGTTTGTTTTTTACTACTTCAAACAATGCTGTAATAAACATTCTTGTGCATCAAGTCTTTGGACTGGGGCTGTTATTTCTATAGATGGGGTGCTAAAGCTTTCTGTTTGGATGGCAGTAGACAGCTGTTCCTCCTGCTGTCCAGCCCCCGGGGTTCCTTCCCTAGCCCAGGCAAGTGTGTCACCTCCTATCTGGTCAATTGGCCTCTTCTCTCAACCGCCCTAAAGCCTAGCTTAGAGCAGCCTCCATCCACAGTTTGGATCTGGCCCTGTTTACCTTTTCCACCTTTCCAGCCTTCTACATCCATTCAGTGAATTCGTATTGAGCATCTACTCTGCCAGGCTCTGGACACTGGGGGAAAGTGGGAAGTAAGACAAAGTTCTGTCCTCCTGGCTTATGTCTGAGGTTGGGGTAGGGTAGAGGTGATAACAGGTAATATATACAGCATGTTGGATGGCTGGAGCATGGGGTGTGTCACAGGATTTAGTTTTAATATGGTAGCCAGGGAAGGCCTCACAAAGGTGACATTTGAGAAAATACTTGGGAGTGGTGAGGAGGCCAGCCCTGCAGATATTTTGGGGAAGAGCCTTCCAGGCAGAGGGAACAGCTGGAGCAAAGGCACTGAGGTGGAAGGATGCCTGGAGTTTCTAAGGAACAGCCATGAGGCTAGGGTGGCAGGAATGGAGTGAACAAGGGGGAGCAGAGGTCAGAGGTCACGGAGGCCTCTGGAAAGACTGGCGTTTAGTTTGTGTGAGATGGGAAGCCACTGGCGGCTTTTGAGCAGAGGACTGACCCTTTGGCTGCTGTTAAAAATCCAGTGTCTAGGGCCAAGGGCAGGGGCAGGGAGACCAGCTGTGAGGCTACTTAAGTACTGTCCTGGAGCGATGGTGGGAACCTGGGCCAGGTGGTGGCAGAGCAGCTGGGGAGAGGTGGTCAGGGTCACGATATGGTCTGATGGTCAAGCAGACAGGATTGCCAGTGGGTCGGATGTGGGGTTGGGAGAATGGGGGAATCGAGGATGGCTCCGGGGTGTCTATCCTGAGGAGCTGGAAGGATGGAGCTGCCATTACTTCCCACTAGCATCCCTCTTCTCGTACCCTCTACCTAGAGCCACGCCGCACCTTTGTCTCCTCCTGAAGAGATGCTGTGCTTCCACGAATAGCGCTTCTCCCCACTTCCCTCCCTATTTCTACCTCTTTCTTTGGCTCATTCTCAGCAAATAACTGCGACCTAAATAATTCTGGGTGCTTAGGTGAAGGAGGGGGAGTTGTGGCCTGCAACAAAATTTGAACTAAGCTGCAAACAACGAGTAGGATTTGGTTAAGAGGACAAAAGTTGAGAGGGAATTCTAGGAGAAGAAACCAACTCAACACCAAGGCTCGGAGGAAATTTTTCAAAAAAGAAAACTTCTAAGGAGAATTAAAACCATTAGGCAAAGTAGTTACTCATGTTAACCTAACCACTGATGCAATTAGTTGTTCAATACACATTTTTCCCCAACGCCCCTGTTCAATAAATATTGAGCACCTGTTCTAAGTGTCGGGGCTACTACTATCGTGAACAAGGCAGACATAGCCCTTGGTCTCGTGGTATTTTCTCTGAGTGGAATTTCTAGCACATTCTCTTTGTAGAAGAGGGACTACAAAGAAAATGCTGCAGGGGACACCAGGTTATTGGTAAATTGCTGGGTGTGGAGATTGAGTTATATGATTCAACTGTATCATGGCACCTGTCTTTGGCAGCCTGAGTTGTCCTTGTCCACAATGAGGAAGGCGATGTGACCCCTGACCTAGCCTGACAAGGCCTCCCTCCCCCAGCTGGTGCTGGACAGGCACTGCCAATATTCGCTTCTCACTCTCCCTTCCCCACACCTCTGTGGTTGATCAGATGTCCTCCTGATAGGCATGTTCTTTCTTTAGAGAAGACAATAACTTTAGGTAGATTCAAGTAAAACTCAGAGGCTCGGACCTTCTGGCATTCTCTCTCTTACAGGCAACTTTACAGGTCTCTGTTCTGACCCATTAAATGTTGATTCAACTAAATCACAAAAAGCAAGGTTGTTTTCAAGATTTTAGTGGGCACCTTGCTATTGTGCTCATGTACTTTTACTTTTTTGTTTTCCTTAAAAAGAAATAACACAATTATGTGGTGAGAGGTGAGCTGTGGAAAGGCTTTGTGTATTCTTTCTAAGTTGGAATTCACCCAATTATCTTGTTTCTGCTAGCTATGAATAAATAAAACTAGGAATAAGACACATACACATTTCCTTTGGAGGGCTCCTATGGTATGTGTGTAACAGGGAGGGATAGATTGCAGACACGATGGTGTGAGACTATTTTGGCTGGGCAGGAAGTTTGGGCCATGATCCCTTGAGAAGTTTGGCTAGAGCTGGACTGCAGTGGGCTTATGTTGTGCCAGGACCCATGTCTGGGAAGAAACAAAGGCCCCACAAGGTCAATTCCCCAGGACCAAGGGTCAGAAATACTATTCAATGTTTTTGTCTTTTTTTTTTTTCCTTTTTGTCTTTTTTCGTGACCGGCAACGGATCACAACCCTCAGTGTCGCGCCCGTACCGGACCGGGACCGGCAACGGGATCGCAACCCTTGGTGTTGCGCCCGCACCTCGCTCAGCCAGTGAGCGGCTGGTCTGTGGGATCCGAACCTGCACTCCCAAGCGGCACACTGTAGCAGTGCGCCACTGGGCTGGCCCCAATGTTTTTGTCTTTTGAAATGAAATCCCCTCTCCCTTAAAATGGAGGAGCATTAAAAAGGTGGCCCCGAATCCCTTTGTCCAGGAAGCCTCTGGGGACTGCCTCTTACTTTTCATGGTGTCCATGATGTGACGCTGCTGGAAGTTAGTCAACTTGGATTCCTTCATCATCACTGCAAGATAAAGCACTTCCATGAAGCCTTCTAGCCTGCAGGCAGATCCCTTCATCACGCCCTATTGAAATTTAGAATTGTATCACCTTGAACCCCCTTCTGCCCTCTCTCCCTTTCCTGCCTTTTTAAATTTTATTTATTTATTTATTTTTGGTGGCTGGGTGGTACAGGGATTGAACCCTGGACCTTGGTGTTATCAGCACCACACTCTAGCCACCTTTCCTGTTTTTTCTATAGCACTCATCACCACCTAAGTTCTCTATATTTTATTTATCTTCCACCATAACATTAGCTCTATGAGAACAAGAATTTTTGCTGTTTTTTCTTTTTTCTTTTCCCTCATTGCTGTATCCCCAGCATCTAGAACAGTGTCTAAAGCACATACGAGGCTTTAAAAATGTTTTCATTGAGTAAAGGAATGAATGGGTACTTTGTTCATTCATGTGCCAGGGGCTGGAGCTGCAATTGTGAGTCAAAACAGGCACAATCCCTGCCTGATGGAATTCACAATCTAGAAGGGTAAATATGACACTAAACTAAATATTTGACCACTGTGCCAAGTCCAATGAAGGAAAATGTATATTTGGTAGTGTGAGGGCACATAAGCGTTGGTCCTACTGTGGCGATAGTGGTGGGGAGGAGATAAGGCTTCCCTGAGAAAGTGTAAGTTAAAGAATGCATGGGAGTTAATTGTAAAATTCTTAAGTTCTTTGACTTTTGGTCCTTTGCAAGCTATAGGAGCACCCTGAACCTTCCTGAACCCCAGACTCCTTATCTGTAAAGGAAAACAGCAATTGCTAAACTACAGGTCGTGTAGGGGAGAAGTGAGTTACAAAGTGTGACTGTAACCACCGCTCTCCTCCTCGCGTCCTTTAACGCACTGACCTCTGAGCAGCTCGCAGGTCCCCGGGGTGTAAGTGACCGGCTTGGGGCAGCGCCAGAACACTGTTCCTTTGGTCACTGCCTCCACCCTCTCCTGTGATGCCATGGGAGGACCCTGAGGAGGGAAAGACACAATGACACACACCCTGTCTCGCAGCCCCCTTCTCTGCTCCCCCACGCCCAACACTCAGAAGTTTGGAAGCAGGTTGCAGAGAATCGTGACGTCGCCAGTTAATACTGCCACAGTGCCCGGTCCTCCTACCCAGACACACAGGCAGATACACACACACAGTCCTAATCCCGACTCGGCGCCTGTGCCAGGGAAGTCCCCTCGCGAGGAAGGAAGCGTTAAGATAGTCGTGGTCACAACAGTACCCACTGGGCGATGTGCCAAAATGGAAACCTCACCCTAAAGTCAGACCCCGTCTGGGTGCCCCCTCCCCACAGAGAGCGGCGGGTGGGCTCCCGGAAACGGTGACCTCGACTCTACAGCGGCACCCGCGCGGGTGCCCCGCGGGAATACAGTGTAATCTGGGTGACTAGTACCTGCAGCCAGCGGCTCCGGCTACCATGGTAACAAGCGCACGCCACCTGGCGCACGCGCGCCGTCGTCGCCCCGGCCAGCCTCCCGGAAGTAATTTCCTCTGGGTCACAGCGCAGGCGCAGGATTCGCGTGGCGCCGGCAGAGGCGGAAGTGCGCTCCTTAAGGGTTTCCGTGTGGACCTGGGTTGCTGAGCCCAGTGACTGGCGAGGGCGTCATGTCGGACAACGAGGACAAGTGAGTGCGGGAGCGGAGCGACCTTTGCGGGAGCCTCGGAAGGGGCGGGGGAGCTGGGGCCTGGGTCGAAAGTGGCTGGGGCCTTGCGTCCGAGGACAGTGTCTGAGGAGGCTGGGGTCCCCGGGGGCTCGCGGAGCTGGAGAAGGGAAGGATAGGGACCCAGGGGCATAGACCGGGCCAGAGCCTGGGCACAGAAAGGCCCAGGCTTGAGGGGCCGGAGAGGATCAGTGAAGGTTTCTTTCAGCGAACTTTCTACTGAGTGTTGTAATGAGAGTATTGAGATCAATTAGGTATAGCCCTGCTCTCCAGCTGCTCACTTTCTGGAAGAGGCGGCGGGCCCATAAGCAGATAAGCCGGGGACGTGTGATGTTTACGTATTAGAAGCGTGTAGTATAAGTATCCAGAGCAAGGTCTGGCGTAGCTTTACCGGTGGTAAAAGGCTGGAAGGGTTGCATTAACCTAGGTGAGAGAAGGCAGTGGCTTGTACTAGGGTAATAGTAGTAGAGGTGCTCAGAAGTGCTTTGGGGGCCGGCCCGGTGGCGCACTGGAGAGAGAGTACGCCGCTTGGGAGCGTGGTGGCGCTCCCGCCGAGGGTTCGGATCCCATGTGGAGACCGGTTCCCGCTCACTGGCTGAGCGCGGTGCGGGCGCAACACCGAGGGTTGCGATCCCGTTACCGGTCAGTAAAAAAGACAAAATAGGAAAAAAAAAAAAGTGCTTTTGAATTCTGGAGATACTTTAAAGGTAGAGCCCAAAAGATTTCCTGATAGATTGGATGTGGTGTGAGAAGAGAGATCTATTCTGAAGATAAAAAATTGGGAGTTGTGGGATCACCGGGAGAGTAAGTGTCAGGAGAGAAGAGGAGGTGACCAGTGACTGAGCTTTAGAGAATTCCAACATTGAGTGCTTGGGGAAAAGAGGAGAAACCAGCAAAGACCGACATGGAGCAGCCAGTGAGGTGGAGGGACACCATGAGAGTAAGGTGTCTTTACAGTCGGTGAGGAGAGTGTGGGCCGTGGGAGGGATGGCCTAGTGTGCCAACCGATAGATTGGATTTGGTAATGTGGAGATCATTAACAAACAAAAAGAGTGGTTTTGATGGAGCTTTGGGGATGAAAGTCTTACTGGAATGAAATTACAACAGAATGGGGAGAGGAACTGGAGACAGTGAGGATGAACAGCTCTTTCACAAGTTTTGCTCCAAAGGGGAGCATGGAATTAGGGCTGTGTGGGGAGGGAAAAGAGAAGTAAGTTTTTTTAAAAGGGGAGATAAGTACACGTTTAAATGCTGATAGGAGTGATCCAGTAGAGGGAAATAGTAATGATGAGTGAGTCATAGTAAAAATTTGGGGGAAGATGGGTGAGACTGAAGGAGTAAATGGAACACAAGTTTGATTCACTCCAGTAGATATTTATTGAGTGCCTCCTACATATTGGGTGAGGCACAGATCTCTGCCCTCTTGATTCTAGTAAGTTGTGCTCTAACTAACTGATCTCTTCTTGTCCAGTTTCGATGGTGATGACTTTGATGATGTGGAGGAGGATGAAGGGCTAGATGACTTGGAGAATGCTGAAGAGGTCAGTATTTAACCTCGGGCTTCCACCTCTGCAGCCCAAGCTGCCAAATAGCCTGGCAGGTGATAATTACCAGAATGCATCTGCCTCTTGTTTGTGGTCAGGTTCCTTGCCATAAATATCCCCAGTTAGAGTGAGCAGTATTCCAGTCCCGGGTAGTGGAGCAGCCCTGCAGGTGGGCCTGAAGGCTTTTGTAAACATCACCTTTACTCATTCAGCAGACACTGTTGAGTGTTTATGTGCCATGTGCTGTGCAGGGGGGAGCTACATAGGGAGCAAGGAAGAGCGTGGCCTGGGGTCAAGCTCGAGAGGTGAGCAGGGCCCAGATCAGGAAGGATTTTGAAGACTAAAGACAGTGGGAAGCCACTGACAAGTTTTGAGCCAGAGAGTGGCATAATTGTTTACATTTCATTTTATTTATTTATTATTTATTTTTTTATTAATATTCTTTTACATTCTATGATGTTGTTGAAGAGTAGTTGGGAGGGAGGGGAGAGGGGTTGGGGAAAGAAATGGGATGGAAGAAGGAGGAAGGAGGAGGGGCGGGATTGAGGCCTGTGGCACCCCCCTCATTCCCACAAGGAAGACTGGGGGGCTTCCAGCGGTGGTTTGGCCATTGCCGAGCTGGGTCCAGATGTCAGGGGGGTGTGGCCAAAGCCCTCCCCTCCCATCACCCAGCTCAGGAGCCTGGGGCCTTTGCTGTGGCTTGGTGGTCATCGCTGGAGTGATTGTGCCTGTTGGGGGTGTGTGGCTGCGGCCCACGGCCCCACCCTCCGGGTTGTGGGTGTCAGGGGTCATGGCTGGGGCCTCTAGCCCTCCCTGCCTTCTGGCTTGGTAGCCCAGGAGGCTTCTGGTCCTTCTAGGTGTTATAGGCGTTCTTTGGTGTAATGAGATTTTTACTAGTTAATATCAAACTTTGTCTCTGGTTGTGTGTACTTTGTTTTTTCTTTAAGTTCTGTGTTGGATTATTTGCTGTTCCCACCCCTTAAACTCTGCACTGGAACTAATTTATTGTCCTTTGCTTACTTCTAAAATGAGGGAACTTCTTGTGGAGACCAGTACTTCAGCTCTGTGGTTGAGCTAAATTATTGCTTTGCTGCTGATTCTCTAGGGAAGGCTTTTTGTGCAGCTCAGGTTTTAATGGTTAACTTTATAGGTACTTCTGGGTCTAGTAATATCTGGTGCACCTGGGTTGTGTATAAACTCTGGTCTGGGCCTGAGTCTTTTCATCAAACTGCACCCCATGCAATTCTATATTCCTGACCAATCTCCTCTGAGTGATCCTACGCTGATGGGGGGCAGATGAGCTGTCCTTGCTGTGTCCCAGTGTTCCCCTAGTGGGCCCGTCTCCCCTGGTGCCCATGCTCCAAATACTTCCCATGGGTTGGGCCATGCACCAGTCCCTTGTGATGACTCACCAGCCTCTGAGTGGCTCCTTTTTTTCAGTTGTTGTGGCTCCTCATTCCTATGTGGATCCATGGGAACCCTATTAGTGGTCTTGCTGTCCTGGGGGCCACCAAGGCCCTCTTCTCCCCTGTTGCCTCCAGTCAAATTCATCTGAAGGGCACAGCTGCAGCTTTGGCAAGCTCCTGCTCCATGCGCTCAGCAGTTCCAGCCTGGAAGCACCCAGGATTCAAAATGATCAGAGCGGTCCTTTCTTTCTCTCATGTGGCTTCTCCTGCCTTTGTGCACTCCGTAGGTCTCTCCTCCTCTTTGCCTGAGCTCTAGTGGCCCCACCTGGGCTGTCGTTGCTTTTTTGTATTTGTAAATTGGTTGATTTGTGGGAGAGAGAGACGCTGGGGACTGTCTATTCCACCATCTTGACCGGAAGTCCCAGTTTACATTTTAGATAGTGCATTCTGGCTTCAAGAATGAGGAATGGTTGGAGAGGCGCAAGAGTGAAAGAGAGACACCAATTAGGGAACTCTTATGGACCTCCAGGTGAGAGACCCGTGGCTTGGACGTGGGTGCTGGTAGTGAAGGTGATGAGAAGACAGAGGAAAGGTATTTTGCTGGATTAGATGTGGGGCTGAGATATAGTAGGAGAGGAGAAGGATGACTTCAAGGTTTCTGGCCTGAGCAGTTAGGTGGATGGGTTGCTAACTCTGTGAATAAAGTAGGGCCTTCTGTCCTGTGTGTGTGATGGAGGAGAAGTATGTATGTCTCCTGGAGAAAGAGATCCTGTGATTTTTTTAGGCTGGGAAGCTGAAGTCCTTCTTTTCTTTCTTCTGTCCTGTGTGTGTGATGGAGGAGAAGTATGTATGTCTCCTGGAGAAAGAGATCCTGTGACTTTTTTAGGCTGGGAAGCTGAAGTCCTTCTTTTCTTTCTTTTTTTTTTTTGGCGGCTGGCCAGCCCAGGGAACTGAACCCTTGACCTTGTTGTTATAAGCACGCCCTAACCAGCTGAGCTAACCAGCCAGCCCCGAAGCATTTCTTTTTGGATTTCCTCTGTTGCATGCCACTCTCAGATTCACTTGAGTCAGAAGCCTCCCTGTCCGTTCTTCTGGTCCCCTTCCCCTCCCTGTCTTGTTGATTCTGTCTCCTAGATGTGGTTCAGTTTTGGCTCCGTTTCTCCACTCCCGGTGCCTCAGCTGGGTTAGATCTCATTGCTTTTCACCCACATTCCTGTAGAAATCGTGTAACTGGTTTCCCTGCCTTCAGTCTCCACTTTGCTGTTATGCAGCCAGAGTTATCTTTCTTACCTGCCCACATGATCGATTACTACTGGTTTTCTTAAATGGTCTCTCTGCTTCTGCCCTTACCCCCTACAAAATATTCTCAACAGAGTATTCCGAGTGAGCCTTTTAAGTCTTAAGTCAGATTGTTTCTTTCCTCTACTTAGGGCCCTCATCAGTGGCTTCCCATCTTACTCAGAGTAAATGTGAGAAAGATGTATGAGGTCCTCCATGATTTGGCCACCTGCTCCATCTGTGACCTTATCTCTTCTTCCTGTCCCTGTTCATGCCAGGCAGTCTACCCCTTAAGACCTTGTTCACGCTGTTCCTCTAACAGGGATGCTTTTCCCTTAGATACACACATGGCCTGCTGCCTCATCTCCTACACGTCTTAGGTGGTCCAAGTCCTTCAGCTTCTTAGATGGTTCAAGTGCCACCTAAATGAGGCCTTGGTGACCATCCTATTTAAAATTGTGGCATTCTTCCCTTCCTCCCTCACTACCACTATAGCATTCTCTGTCTTTTCTGTCGTTTTTTTTGTTTTGTTTTTTTACTTGTAAATATTTTCTCTGTCTTCTTTGTTTTTACATTTATTTTTTTACTTACTATTTTCCTTATTGTTTATCAGTTCTCATTATAATGTAAGCTCTGTAGGGGAAATAATTTTTATCTGTCTTATTCACTGCTTTGTCCCAAGCACTTAGAACACTATCTGACATATAGTAAGCACTCAATCAACATTTGTTGATTTAATTTTTTATTTATTACAGATTTGATTCTTCTGCCTGTAGTCCTGTATGCACCTTTTGCTCTTCTTTTTTTTTTTTTTTAAAAAGATGACCGGTAAGGGGATCTTAACCCTTAACTTGGTGTTGTCAGCACCATACTCTCCAAAGTGAGCTAACCGGCCATCCCTATATAGGGATCCGAACCCATGGCCTTAGTGTTATCAGCACCACACTCTCTCAAGTGAGCCACAGGCCAGCCCCACCTTTTGCTCTAATTATACTCCACAATTAGTTGTCCAGTCCTGTTATGGTCTCTTCCTCCTCTGTGCCTTTGTACATATAATTCAGCCTGCTTGGAATATTTTTCCCTTCCTTGTTGGCTTGGCAGCTCCTACTCATCCTTCTAGATGAGCTCAGGTCTCATCTCTGGACAGTCTTTTTTTTTTTTTTTTTTTTAAAAGATGACCGGTAAGGGGATCTTAACCCTTGACTTGGTGTTGTCAGCACCACGCTCACCCAGTGAGCTAACCGGCCATCCCTATATGGGATCCGAACCCGTGGCCTTGGTGTTATCAGCACCGCACTCTCCCGAGTGAGCCACGGGCCGGCCCAGTAATTGTTAAATATGTGAATATGTGACTATACCTACCTTCAATGAGGAATATCATCCCTGCCTCATAAAGTTATTGTGAAGATTAAATGATGTGTGAGGGCCGGCCCGTGGCTCACTCGGGAGAGTGTGGTGCTGATAACACCAAGGCCCCGGGTTCGGATCCCATATAGGGATGGCCGGTTCGCTCACTGGCTGAGCGTGGTGCTGACAACACCAAGTCAAGGGTTAAGATCCCCTTACCGGTCATCTTTTAAATGAGGTGTTAGTAAGCAGTCACATGGTCCGTGGCATGCAGTAAGCATTAATGGGGGTGATAATGGTGGCGGTGATCATTGTCATCATTACCCTCCCATCCCACCCAGAAAATGCACCCTGAGATTTTCCCTCTTTTTTGTCTTGGTGTCCAGGAGGGCCAGGAGAATGTCGAGATACTTCCCTCTGGGGAGCGGCCACAGGCCAACCAGAAGCGAATCACCACACCGTACATGACCAAGTATGAGCGGGCCCGTGTGCTGGGTACCCGAGCTCTCCAGATCGCGTGAGTGTGTGCCCCTTCACTGCTTCTCTATCAGGCCACAGTGAGCCCCCAAGCCGCTGATCCTGTCCAGCCTTGCACCTGAAAACAGACTCTCCCTGCTCTCACATTATAAACAAAGGTGGTGCTGTCTCTGTGTGCTGGGCATTGTGCTATATCCCTGCCCTCAGGGAGCTCGTGATCTAATAGGAGAAATAGGACCTGAACATCTGAGAGGTCAAATAATAGTACAGGAGAAAAGTAACAAAAAAAACAGGACTCGATGATTGCCTGTCAGGTTAGTGAAGCAAAAAAGGCTTGTGAATTCAGAGTGCCCTAAATCATTGTGTGCTGGTGGGGGGGGGGGGGGGCATTATGGCAGCACCCATCTAGCTTGTGGTGGCTCTTGACATGAGGTAGACTGTGGCCAGCCCAGTGGCGAGGGGAGGGCCCTCCACTGTGCTGCTTGAGATGGGAAAGCACAGAGTAGTGTCTGGCTTCTGGGGATTCGAAGATTGGCAACCTTTCCTTTCTCTCCTAAGTTTGGAAGAATAACAAGATTCAGGAGATGGACAGTAGATAGGTGGAGATCCAAATGTTGGATGATTGCTGATCACCTAGTTAGCCACAGTAGCGCAGGCCTCCAGGTGCCTGCTGAGGTTGTGGGCAAGACCGGAAAGCACCCTCTGCTGGCAGGTGCCATTGAGAAAGCAGGGACTCTCAAAGAGGCTGGGCCACAGATGCCTGCTTTTTTCCCCTAGGCTCACCTGTCAGATAAGTTACTACTACTTCCTGGGAAGGAGTAAATGAGGGACAGAGAGGGCAGGAGGGTTAGTGTTGCTCTAATGGAAGGTCCTCCAGAGGGAACCATAAGGCCGAGGAAAGGAGTCTCTACCCCAGACTTCTGATAAGCTGGTGCAGGAAATGGCAGGTATCTGGAGGAGGTGGACTAATGTAGGGAATAATAGAGATTAGTCTAGAAAGAAAAGCTGGGGCCGGATTTATAGAGTCCTTCCTGATGGAGGGACAGCGCTGCTGTCTGTGTATTCCCCTCCCTGGTGTTCACATAGCGTTTGACTTTTCTCCAGTCCTGTGGGGTGAAGAGGACTGCCATGTCTACCTTGATAAAGGGTCTTATGGGCCGCAACACTGTTCTATCCATTCCTCGGTCATGGGTCTCTCTTCAGCCTGCTTGTACTCCTTGTTCTTCCTGGCAAAATAAGAGCCACACTTATATGACATCTTTTGGTACTAGTGGGGTCAGGATCCTCTTGGCTTGCTTCATCACTTATGGTAGCCACTAGCTGCATGTGGCCATTTAAGTAACATTAAAAAAATTGAAAATTTAGTTTCTGTCTTACTAGCCACGGTTCGAGTGCTGAGTAGCCCCATGAGGCTAGTGGATAGCACAGATACAGGACATTTCCCTCATTGCAGAGCATTCTATGGGGCACATTCATCTAGGCTAAAAATGGTTCAGCAGGAAGAAGAATTCCTAAATTATTTTTCAAACAGACTGCTTATATGCAAGCTAGACAGTCTTTTAGCACTGCGTGAGACACTGTGCTAACCTGTTGGGGATGCAAAGATGATTAAAGATGTAATCCGCAGTCCTCCAGGTGTTTTCTTGTGGAGGAGATGGACCTGTGCAGATACCCAGAACACAAGGCAGATGCTGGTGCTGCTTTACAAACTGTACAAAAAAGGAGAGAGGGGAGTGATTGCAGGGAATGGGGTGGGGGACTGGGAAAGCTTGATGAAGAGATTAGCATTCCAGCAGAGACAAATACAGGGACTTGGTTTCGTGGGTGTCCCAAGTGCTAGAAACAGTACAAGGAAAGGAACAGTAGGATTCAGGCAGGTGTTGATTGTGGTAGGAAATGGCAAGTAGCTTGAGGCACAAGACTGGAATAGATGTCACTAGTCCCTTGAATGACAAGCTCAGAAGATTGGAGTTTATTTGGGCGGGCGTTGTGGAGCACTTAAAGGTTTTGAGGCCGACATCCAGACCAGTCATAAGACCAAGTGTCCTGTTTTTCTTGGGGAGCAAGGCATGCCCCAACTTAGTCCAGTCTGTAGTAGTCCTTCCGAGTAAGAGATATGGTGCCATTTGCTTGTTCCATGCCTGCTGTTAAGCCCTTGGATAGCCAGACTGTATTGTATCTTATTCCTAGCACTAGGCTTGCGACCCTGCACTTAGTAGGTGCCGAACAAACATTGCTTGGGTAGGTTTTGGATGAAGTTTCAGTGTGCTTCATTAGCACCACCTGGTGGCTGATGCTGTTTGTGACATCCATTTCCTAACTGGATGGTTGACGTGTTTATTTGTGGAGGCCATGGTGCAAGAAAAATTATTTAAGGGCACACTCTTGCACTTTGCACAACGCATGCACATGGCAGGTGCTGGATGAATGAATACCTTTGAATTATTATATCACAAAAGAAGAGAAAAGCATTTTGTCACATTCTTCAAAGTCATATTTTGAGAACATTTAAATACTTAGTATATAGGGAAAGTTAAGCACTTGGTCTCTGCCCTTGGGAAATTTTCGGGCTTTTGGTAGGAACAGAAATCAGAATTAATTAATTAATTAATTAATTAATCTATCCATCCATCTGTCTAATCTATCCATCTGTCTATCTATCTATCTATCATCTATCTATCTATCTATCTATCTATCTATCTATCTATCTATCTATCTGTCTATCTATCTATCATTTGTTTATTTATTTAAAAAGATGACCAGTAAGGGCATCTTAACCCTTGACTTGGTGTTGTCAGCACCAGGCTCTCCAAAGTGAGCCAACTGGCCATCCCTTTATAGGGATCTGAACCTGTGGCCTTGGTGTTATCAGCACCGCACTCTCCCAAGTGAGCCACGGGCCGTTTATTAAAACCGGAATATTTAGTAAGATTTAATATTTATTAAAACTGGAATATTACTAAATATTCCAGTTATTAAACCAGAATATTTACTAAGCTGGTGGATTTCAGACTGGCTAACTCAAATCCATGTGGGCAGCTTTGGAAATGCAGATTCTCAGGCCCCTTCACTAGAGATTCTATTCAGAGGGTCTGGAGAAGGACCCAGGAACCTGTATTTTTAGCATGTTTTCCTGGTAATTCTGGATCCATTAGTGTAAACTTGAGCTGGAATGATCAAGGTGGCTTCCTAGAGGAGGTGGGCCTAGAATTGGCATCCCCTTGTTTGTTTTTGGAGCCTTTGCTGTGGGCCAAGCATGTGCTAGGGGCTGGGCCCCCATGGTGAATCACATGTAGTCCTGGGCCCCCAGGAGCTCATGGTCTAATGTGGAAAACTTCCAAACAAGTAGTTAACAGTCTAGTGAGATTGGTGCCAAGAGAAGCATGTGCAAAATGAGTTGGCATATGGAAGATTCAGGCTTGTGGGGAGAGGGAGAGCTTGTGAGAGGACACAAAAGGGAAACGACATGATATGTCCAGGGAACCATGCATAGCTTGGTGTTGTGAGAATGTGAGGTAAATACAGGGAAGTAGCATGAGAAGGTGCTAGAAAGGTGAACAGGGACCAGACTGGCCTGATGGTCATGGGGAGTTATAAAAGGGTTATAAGCAGGTGAGCATCCTGACCACAGCCCTGTGTTGGGGGCTGGAAGAATGGGACCTGCAGGGGTGCTGCTGTGATAGAGAAGGAAAATGAGTCAAGCTGGGCTCTGTGGCTGGGCTCGTGGGGTTGGATTGGAGCAGTCAGAATGGTGGGCCTTCACACACGCCACCCTCTCTTGCCGGGATACTCTGCCGTGGTGCTGGGCTCAGGAGTCTGCGATAGGCTCTGGAGAAGGTCTCTGGCAGTGCCCCTGCACACCGCTCCCTCCCACCTGCCTACCTAGAAGGAGACCTTTCTAGGTGAGGACCAGGATGCCAACTCCATCTTCACTGCCTGTTGGGCCCTTCTCCCTATGCTTACAGTCTCCCCCAACACCTGTCCCTGTCCTTACAGGATGTGTGCCCCCGTGATGGTGGAGCTGGAGGGGGAGACAGATCCTTTGCTCATTGCCATGAAGGAACTCAAGTAAGTCTCCCAGATTGTGGTTCACTCCTCACAGCCCTGGGAGGCATCTCCTGGGCTCTCTGTGGCATCCTCCTTTCCCACTTCCCTGGCTGGGGAAGTTGAACTTGTTCCTGTAGATCTTAGTTCATCTAGGAGTCAGCTCACCAGGAGAGATGGGGCAGAAGGAGAAGGGGGCAGGCAAAGGGGGAGGGCATTGATGAGACATGGACCTCTCCTGGCTGTCGGAATTTCCCTGCTTCTGCCGTAGGAGGCCTTACCAACATCCCCCAACTCTTCCCCCTCCTCCGTACAGCTTTTGGATGGCAGAGCCCCTCCAGACCCTCTGTCCCACATTCTAGGATGCAGAAACTTTCTTGTTATTATAATTCCTTTCCTACAAAGTACATTCATCAGTCCCAAGAGGCTGCTCCTAAGACTTCTCTGCTCACATTTTGCACAGTGTTTCTTCTGCTGCAGAGCTGGGGTTACCAGGCCTCAAGTACTTGTGACTTCTTCCCTATCACAGGGCCCGAAAGATCCCCATCATCATCCGCCGCTACCTGCCAGATGGGAGCTATGAAGACTGGGGAGTAGATGAGCTCATCATCACCGACTGAGCCGGAATCATCTTCCTGACCTTGCCCCACGCCCAATTTCTATTCTAACTTTATACATGTAAATAAACTATTTAGCTTTCAGCCCCATCCGCCTCCAGCTGTCTGCCTTGCCACCACCTGCTTCCCTTTTACTACCCTGCATGCACCTAGCACAGTGGCCCTGTGACTGTCAGCTCTTTAAGAAGTACCAGGGGCCCTTAGGCCCTGTGGATCCCCCGCATCCCCTCCCACCATCTCCCTGTTCACCAGAGCAAAGACTGCTGCAGGGGAGACACCTCAGCTGCCTTCCCAACAGACAACTGAGTCTTTGTGCCCAGGGAGCTGGTTGCCACGGAAACCCCCAATTTCCTTTCCAGTGGGGACTGGTTGCAGGGGCTTCTCCCTTCTCAGGAGTATCACAGAGCAGGTCTCATCAAGCCACCTATTGTTTCCTAAGGACCTGCCTCGAGCCTCTTATCGTGGGCTCAGATCCCCTTTCAGGAGCAGTGCCCCAGCAGGAAGCGTGGGGTTGCAGTGATCTCCCACCCTCCCCAAGCACAGCAAGTTAGCAGCTGGCAGCTGGGGCAAGGACCAAGCACCTGCCCACCCCTGCTCCCGTTCTGTCCTTCCTCCTCCTCACGCCACTGCCCACAAACTGTCCTCCATGGTCCACCTCTCTGGTCTGTCACACCCCCAAAACCCTCCCCTTCCTAGTTCCTGCAGGATGTCCTTTCCTTCTGTGTGGGGCCTGTGATCTGAGGTCTTGTCTGGGATGGGGTGATGGTGCTCCAATCCCATCCCAAGGCATTACGTTACGTCAGAGCTGGAGCTCTCTCTTCCTCTGCCTGGGTTCTCTTCTCTAATCCACCCTGCTTACCCAACCTGGGATAAGACTAGTCCCATTGGCTCCTCCCTCCTCAGGACAGGGAGAGGGTGTATACTGACACCAACAGAGACAGAAGAGAAAACTGGCTCCCTCAGTATTCCAGCCTTGACCTCTATACCCTTCCTGGAAGAGGAGGAGCCCACAACCTCTGTAAGAGGCAGGGCCCCAGGGGATGGGTGCACCCTGGACAGAGTGGGAATGGTGAGCATCCACAAGAGTGGGAGGGGTGTTTGCAGTTCTGGAGAAGGGTTAATTCAGGGAGCAGTGGACTTCGCACCCCCTTCCACCCTCCTCCAAGCCTGTGGAATCCTTTAATCAAGTTGGGTGCTGAAATTTCAGCTCTGAAATGCCGCCTTTGTGCCGGCATCCAGGCAGCCGCCCCAGAGTGCGGGGGTCACTTTCTCGGCCCCATTTCTCTAAATGGTCTCTTTGTTCCCTGCTGGGCTGTTCAGTATCAGATGTGATTAAAGGGAGATGGGGCTTGTGCAGGGGAGGAGGGGAGTAGGGGGTTAACCCTTGGGGGATAGGGTGTAAGGGAAATGGGAGAAAAGGGGTATTTTTCCTCTTTTCTCTTTCCCCTTTTGATCCGCTTTTGGGGAATCACTTGCTATTCAGCAGGCAGGTTTGGGTTTTGACTTGTCTTGAATGAAAAATCACCTGCTGGGCCGGCCTGTGGCTCACTCGGGAGAGTGTGGTGCGATAACACCAAGGTCACGGGTTCGGATCCCATATAGGGATGGCCGGTTGCTCACTGGGAGAGCGTGGTGCTGACAACACCAAGTCAAGGGTTAAGATCCCCTTACAAGTCATCTTTAAAAAAAAAAAAATCACCTGCCACTAACATTGGTTCTATATTTTCTTAGGGATTGGGCATAGTCCCTTCAATTATTTCCAGAAACACCCGGCCCTCATCTCTTTACAAGTGGAGCTACTACCTACTGAGGCCTGAGCACATCTGGAACCTTTGGTCCAAGGGATGTGCACAAACTAGGTTTTCTGACTTCTCGGGAGTCATCTGTCCCTTCCTGCGTCCATTTGCCCTCCTCCCACATCCCCAGTGATTTTTCAGTCGATCTCATGAGATGCAAGGTTATGAAGGTGGTGGTTTCATCTTCTGGACGCAGCCCCTGCCCTACCAGCTCTATGCCCATAACAGTGAACAGACCGGAAATAGACAAATGTCCTTCCTTTCAATAAGGGGAAAAGGGTGGGTTGTAAAAGCTGAACATATCAGGTTAGTACTGATTCATCCCTAACCTAACAAAATTCAAGAATAGATTTTACAGGGCCGGCCTGGTGGCGCACTCAGTAGAGTGCGGCGCTTGGGAGTGTGGTGGCGCTCCCGCCGAGGGTTCGGATCCCATATAGAGACCGGTCCGCTCACTGGTTGAGCGCGGTGCGGGCGCGACACCGAGGGTTGCGATCCCGTTACCGGTCACGAAAAAAGACAAAAAGGAAAAAAAAAAAAGAATAGATTTTACATATTTGGAAGCATTTAGACAATAAAGAGGAGATGCAGGAGCCAGCATAGGGTTTCTAAGAATATTGCCAAATGAATCAGTTTTTTTTTTTTTTTTTTGATGGTTACTGGTCTGCTAGGTTGAGGGAATGCCACAGATCAGTGAATCGTGATTTTTAGCAAGGGATCAAGCAGTCTCCTGATGGTTGTAATGGAAAAGTGTGCTCTTCATGGTGATGTAATCAGCTTCGGAACTGATTAGACAGGCTTTACCTTAAAGTTGAGATAATAGAATTGATGATGGAGAGAGGTATTTAGTGGTGTATGCAGGGCCCTGATCTTTATTAGTACTTGAATGAGGATATTCAAGTTTACAAAATACATAAAGCTCTGAAGGAGAGCTAAGATCCAAAAAATTTAATATAGGTGGGGAAATGGGTCAAATCCAACAAGATGAAATCTGTTAAAGATCAGTATAAAATCTTGCATTTATCTACAGAACAAAACAAAAACAAACCCCACCCCAAACAGCTTATCTACAATTTGGATAGTCTGACTTTGCAACAGATACTGTCTAAAAGATCAGGTGTGTTAGTTACCACCAAGCTTCATGAGAGCCAGCGGTTTTGGGGAGGTTTGCCTGAAGAGCTTGCATGATGCGGCTTCCAGATGGAGGGAGTTTGATCACATTGAGGGGACTGGGCTAGTTCTTGGTTGCCACCCTTCCCCGACAGGTCCTGACTAGGAGGTAAGGGGCTGGAAGGAAGGAAACAGCAGATGCTGGGTGGAAGAAGCATCACTCCAGACTTAAAGCAAAAGTAGGGCCTGCAAACCATGGGCAGGTGGAGGGGGTGGTGGTTAAGAGCGCAAGCTTCAGCGTCAGCTGGGTTAAGATTCTGGCATCAGCCTCTCAAAGCTTTGGCTTCCCCATCTGGAAAATGGGGATAATGATCAGATCCACTCCCTCATAGGCCTGACTGACATAAAACACTTGGCAAGGCACTTGACCAGGAAGCACTCAGCAAATTCTAGCTCTTACTGTTATTATGAGATGGGCATAAAGAAGAATTTCCAACCATTGCAGTGGTCCATCAATGGAGCAGGATGGTGAAGAGATTTTCCTAGTCTCCCTGCAATTGTGTGCTTGTGAGGTGGAGTGCTTCCCGGCCCCTGAGCACAGGCTGGAATTCTGCTGAGGAGAGAGCTCTTATGGAGTAAGCACTTAAGGATTAGATGGCATGTCTGACATCCTTGGTTTGGACTGGGACATAGCAGTGCTGTGAAGTCTCAGCTAGCTCCCAGCGTGGGCCGGTGTGTGTGTGTGTGTATGCTGGGGAGGTGACATGTGGAGGGGGCAGCCATAGAAGTCCCCTCCACACATCCTAAAGGACCAGGCCTCTGCCTGCAGACAAGGGGTCACCCACGACCCCCTCCTCCCTTTCAAATACCTGTCCCTTGAGTTCTTTGCAAATTCCTCTCTGCTGGGTGAGCAGAGGGGCTGCTTGGAAGGCAGTGATTCCCAGCTGAGCCAGTTAAGAGGGAGTGGCCCCCTGCAGTGGGGGCACAGCAGGGCTCGGGGAAAGGCTCCCATCTGATGCTTTCGTCCCTGAGCACAGACTGACCCCACTGGGATGGCAGCTGACCTAACCCACTCCATTGTCCTCACTTCCTTAGTGGGGAGGAGGAGAGAAAGAAACCTTTGGATTCTCTTTCCTTACATTCTGCTTCTAGCTATTTCCAGAGAGCATTTGAGGAAGCCCAAGACAGGGATAGGAGATCAAGAGACAGGCTAGGTCAGGCCCACCAAGTGGGTAACCGGAACCTTTAATTTTATTAAGTGGAATGCTTAATGCAAAGTTAATAGGGGCGAGGAGAGGGGAGAGGGGACTACTGAGATAAATAAGAGGGGGACAGTAATGAGTTATATGTGGGTTGTGGGGGCTGCAGAGCAGGAAAATAGGGGCGGATATAGCTACGTACTTTATTCAGATATCACTGGGAGGCAAAGGGCAAAAGGCAAGGGCAGAGTGTGCAGGTCAGGATTTTAGTGTCTTCGGCCTGCTGCCAGCAACCTGGGTTGCTGGGCCCTTGACTCCTCCTGGAGCTCAGGCTTTGGGCCTGAGCAGCTGCAACTCTGGGAAGCCCAGGGAGGTGGGGCTGACAGAGCAGGGGCCACAGAGGCTAGTGAGGGTAGGGGAGCTGGGGAGGAGCCCGGGGCGGCAGGCTCCGTGAATTGTCTCTGAATCCTTTCGTGGAGCCCCTGCCGCCTCGCCTCACATCCCGGGATGTGCCTCGAGGTCTGGGACGGTGTAGTAGAAGGGGACTGGGGCTCTCTTTCTCAATTAGACAAAGAATGAGATTCTTGGCACAGAATTGGGTCTGGGGGCCTCTGTGCCATTTCCTTCCTGCGTCCATGAGGGGAGGGGGCATTAAGGGATGAGGACTCCCACGGAAGGCCCCCTCCCCATGAGGCTGTTCAAAGCTGTCCTCAGCCCCCGAGTGGCAGACATAATAGCCAGCTGCAGGCACTGATGGAGGTCTCTGGGGGACCTAACCCTTAGGCACTGTGGCACAGGTGGCACGGGGGCACGTCAGACCCCTCACTCTGTGAGAGAGAGAACTGGAGTGCATAGGAGTGACAAGGCCTCCGATGACCATCCAACCCTGGATGCTTCCCCCCTCCCTGAGGAGGGTGAGTGGGTCCCACTCAGGTCCTGGGATAGAGAGTCATTCCCGGGGGGAAGGCGCAGCCCCTCATCTTTCAGTCTAGGGGCAGCAGTCAACCTCCTCGTCCTTTGCCCAGCCTGTTAGCCCAGGGCTTTGCCAGCTGGAGCCTGGATAGGGCGGTGGGTCATCAGGGCAGTGAACCGACAGAAAGCTTCCCCTCGGCTGTCAGCCTCTGCAGCCTCCTCCTCTGCCCCCACCAGGCCTGAGATGGGTGAGGAACAGGACGCACGGGCTGGGGAAAGGGGCTCGGGACCCAGGACGGGCTGGGCAGGGGGTGGTGGTGTGGGGCCCCCTTTAACCTTTAAGGACGGGACAGCGTCGTATATACTGGCTGCTCCCAGTGTGTGGGGCTGTGGGACTGGGGCCCTGAGGGGCTGGGGTCAGAGATGGCCGTGTAGAGGGGCCGCTGTGAGGGTCCCATATAGGAGAAGGCTGAGTAGAGGCCAGAGGCCTGGCCCGAATGGCCATAATAGGGTCCTGAGGGCTGATGGTCAGAGTAGTCGAACTGGGGGCGGGAGATAGAGGGAAAAGCGGAGCCGTAATGGGGCAGACTGAGGGAGGTGTAGGCAATCTGCGAGGTGGACGGCTGGTCGGTGTAGTGTGGGGGCCCTTGGGGCCCCGCGGTCTCTGTCTTCACCTGGGCTTTGGCATCCACACCAGGTGGTGAGACCGTGGGCAGAGCCACGCCTGGCGGCTTGGAGATCCAGGCGGAGTGTCCACTGGCCACGGCCAGGGCGCTGCCCAGCCCGTAGCCAGCTGCCGAGTAGCTACCCACATGGCCTGGGTGCCCGTTGGGTGGCAGGTACTGGTCCAACTCAGCCACATCAAAGGTTTCCATGTTGGACATTACCTCGTGGCTGATCTCACCGATGTCCACGTTGCCGAAGTCGATGTGAGGCTTCCCGCCCTCCCCCATGGAGCGCCCATCCCGCTTGGGGTCTGCCTTGCCCGACTGCAGCTCTGTCTTTGGGGTAGTTGGAGGGGTGGGTGGGCCATGGCTCTGGCCTGGGTGGAAGGGAGACAGAGAGAGAGAGCAAGGGGGGATCAGGTCAGAGGCAGGTGGGCACAAGCGGACTCTGTTCACCCTCAGGCAGCAGATGCCTCCAGGAACCAGAGGCCTCATCACTGGGCTGACCTTGAAAGGTTCATATGTTTTGGCAGCACGAGTTGGCATTTGTTTACACGCTGGTCTTGGGCTGGTCTCTAGCTATTTATATATTCTGGAATCTTAGGGGTGGGTTCTGCCTCCCATTCTCTGTCACCCACCTCCTGGAGAGGCTTCATTTTGCAAAACCTTCCCCGTCGGAAGGTTCTGGCCCACATCAGCTGAGGTCGGCTCCCTGCCGCTCTGCCCTCCCTGCTCCCGTTGCTCCATGGCTGCTGACCTGCCCTGGTCTGGCCCTCGGCCTCTGCTGGCCGCTGTCCTCGCTGAGCCTCGCTTGCCCTCGTCACTCCTGACTGCTCTGTTTGCTCTTGCCGGCTTGCCTGTGCCTGCTCCCCACCCTCACCCCCACATTCAGCAAACACTTAGGGGGCACCACTAGGAGCCAGGCACTGTGCCAGGGACTGGGGATACAAATGTCAATAAAATGGGCCCATCTCCAAAAGCTCATAGTCTGCGGGGAGATCCAGAGGCCCAGACATGTCTAGGCTTGGAAGTGCCATGATGACCAGATACTCAAAGGACTCAGGAGACCAAAGAAGAAGCCACCTACTGTGCTGAGGATTTGGGGAGGATCTCATTGAGGAAGGATGTCTGAATGGGGCCTTGAAGGGCGATAAAGAGTCCAATGCTCATAGTTTCATTCTGAGGTGGCTGTTCTGTATGTGGTCCAGGGTGTGTGTGTGTGTGTGTGTGTGTGTGTGTGTGTGTGTGGTGTGTGTGTGTGTGTGTGTCTCCCCGAACCTCTGAAGGTGACAAGTACATATGTATGGGTGGGATGGCTGGGTGGGGCATCCCACCAGAGAGAACATGTCCATGATCTCACGAGACCAGGAGCTCCTTGAGGGCAGGCCTGCGCCTCCTCATCTCATTGAGGAAGGATGTCTGAATGGGGCCTTGAAGGGCGATAAAGAGTCCAATGCTCATAGTTTCATTCTGAGGTGGCTGTTCTGTATGTGGTCCAGGGTGTGTGTGTGTGTGTGTGTGTGTGGGGTGTGTGTGTGTGTGTGTGTGTCTCCCCGAACCTCTGAAGGTGACAAGTACATATGTATGGGTGGGATGGCTGGGTGGGGCATCCCAACAGAGAGAACATGTCCATGATCTCACGAGACCAGGAGCTCCTTGAGGGCAGGCCTGCGCCTCCTCCATCGGATCAGAGGCAGTGCTGAGTTGTGCACTGGCCAAGGGCTCTGGACTTCGAGAGACCTACCTGGTTTTTTTTGTTTTGTTTTGTTTTGTTGGCAGCTGGCCAGTACAAGAATCTGAACCCTTGCCGCTGGTGTTACAGCACTGCACCGTAACCAACTCAGCTAACCGGCCAGCCCCTGCCTGGGTTCTTGAGTACTGGTTCCGTCACTGGACAAATCCCCAGTCTTCTCTTAACCAGCTTCCTTATCAGTAAAACAGAGATAGAACCGAGCAGCTCAGACACTGCCCCTTTCCGGAAGCCCTCCTTGACTAGAGTCTGCTGCGTAGCTGGGTGTTTTTGGAGACCTGACTGGATGGCTGGATGGCTGGATGGCGCCTCCCCGGAGGCCATGCCACCTCTGGATCTTGCCTGGGCTTCTTGTGTGCTTGTTTCTTCCTATACTTAGCTCACTGGTTTTCATCCCTGCTCCTCCCTCTAGACTGTGGGCTCCTGAGGCCAGGGACTGCGGGCTTCTCTGGTTGGCAGCCCTGGTGTCCGCTGCAGTGCCTGGCACAAGCAGGATTCAGAGCGTGTCTTCTGAAGCCGGAGCTCTCATCACTGGCTGAGCACCTCCCGTGTGCCAGACCTGTGTATGGCACTTTCTGTACATTAGGAATGTAAGCGAGGCGGCCATAGTGCCAAGCAGATGCCCCGGAGCCACACTGCTTGAGCTCGGACTGCAGCTGTGTGGCAAGTTACTCTCAGTTTTCTCATCAGTAAAGTAAGGGTAACTTGCCACACAGCTGAGGTCCGAGCCCAAGCAGTGTGGCTTCCTCATACACTGTTTATAATGATTGGCTGAGTTAATATAAGACCACAAGCACGGCGCCCGGCACACAGTAGGTGCTCGATTAATGTTAGCTGTTATTACCATTAATGAGAATTAAACAAGCTATCAGATGTCTGGCCCGTCCATGGCACGTGTTTGACATTACATGCCATGTCTCCCCATCACAGCGGGAGACGGGAAGAGGACAACCGTTTCCTCTCCTCCAGCTGATCTCCCACTTCTCAAAATCATTCTGTCCCCCGCTTTCCTTCTAACTGCCCCAGCCACTTCTCACCCCATGGCCTCCACAGCCTCCTTAACTGGCCCTCTTCGCCCAGCAGCAGTGCCCCCTTGCATCAGCCCTGCCCAGAGCCATCTTGGCCAACCTCCTCCCCTGGCACCAGCGTCCCCACTGAGCTCCCTTTGGGCCCCTGCACCCAAGCCGGGGCAGGTGCACAGCCTGGCACACCCAGGGCCTCATGCCATCCAGCCTGGTTCTCTCTCCACTGCCCAGCTCCCGCCCGCCCCAGCTCTGTCATCAGCACTCACCTGAGGGGTGCTCAGGGTTCCCGTCCGACATCGGGGAGCCCTCTCCCGGGTGCCGGTGGTCCAGGTGGGCGCTCTTGTAGTGGGCCTGGATGGCGGCGGCCCCGCCTTGCTCAGCCTCCCCGCCGGGGCACTCCGCCTCCCCCTGGGCCGCCTTCCCGTTCTTCCGCCGCCGGGGCTGGTACTTGTAGTCCGGGTGGTCCTTCTTATGCTGCATACGGAGCCGCTCGGCCTCCTCGATGAAGGGACGCTTGTCACTCTCGTTCAGCAGCCTGGGGTGGACGGTGGGGGGACAGCGGAGAGGCCAGCATGAGTACCAGAGCGCCCAGGTGGCCTCCTTCTGAGCATCTGCCCCAGAAGATGTGAGGCGGGGGCTGGGGAGCCCAGAGGGCAGTGCCTGGGAGGTGCAGACCCAAGGCACAACTGCCTCGAGGGCTGTCGTCTCTGCCCCCAAACCTTTCAGGCGGGGGCTGGGGGGTGAGAGAGGGGTCAGCCTGCTGCCCCCGGCAGCCCCTGAGGAGGAGCCAGAAGTAGGAATAGAGGCTACAAGGGGGAAGATGTCAGTTCAAGGACAGGAAACTTTCTCATCATCAAAGTCGTCTGCAAGTTGATTGCCTCATTAGGGGGTGAGCTCCCTGGTACGGGAGGTGTGCAAACGGAAGCAGCGCGGCTGCGGGAGGACTCCGGTCTCCGCTACTTACTAGCTGTGTGTGTGACCTTGGGCAAGTTACTTCTCTGAGCCTGAGGTCCTTCACCTATAAAACGAGGATGATAATGTCTACTCCATTGGGGTGTGGGACTGGCCAAAATAATGAATGTGAAGTGCCTTGCACCCGGGCCCGGGACGGGGCATGGGCACCTCGAGAAATGGCTGCTATTCTAATACTGCTTGGGGGGATGGGCAGGAGGCCCTGAGGGTGGGCCCCCTCAACCCTGGGATACTGACTTTGTGAATTCCAGTGTGTTGGTTCTGAGGGAGGCAGGATGTGAGCCCCCTTCACTATGCGGTGGCACTGCCCTCTAGGGGAGATCCTATATCCTTGTTAAGGGGTGACAGAGGGTAGAGGAAGCTAGTCTCTTCCCAGACCCCGGGACAGTCCTGAGACTGGCCCACAGAGGGAGGAAGCCCTGAAGGCAGTGCCCCTGCCCACCCAACTCCTGCCTCAGGCCAGGGTTGGAGCGGGGTTCAGGGCTTGGCTGCCCCAAGGTGATAGGGGGCCTTGCAGAGGGGGTGAGAGGAAAGAACACAGATTCACGGAATCCTAGACATCAGGGACTGAGAGTCCACCAGTCTTCATGGGAGCAGCCCTGTCCCTCTGTCCAGAGGGCCCCTCTCTCTAGTGGCCCCACCCCTCATACCCCAGTGGGTGCCCTCTTCCCCCAGTCAGTGGAGGGCCCAGCCCTCCCCACCCCTGGGGAGGGAGGGGGTGGTCACACCAGGCACCTCCTAGCCGGCAGCAGCATTCTTCTGCAGCTTAGTGTCCTGGCTGCTCCCCATCCCCCGCCCCACCCCCCCCCACCCCTGGGGAGGGAGGGGGTGGTCACACCAGGCACCTCCTAGCCGGCAGCAGCATTCTTCTGCAGCTTAGTGTCCTGGCTGCTCCCCATCCCCCGCCCCACCCCCCCCCACCCCTGGGGAGGGAGGGGGTGGTCACACCAGGCACCTCCTAGCCGGCAGCAGCATTCTTCTGCAGCTTAGTGTCCTGGCTGCTCCCCATCCCCCGCCCCACCCCCGCCCCAGCCCAGCCCTAGCCCCAGCTTTCTCCAAGCATCCCTCTATTAGGATCAGTGTGCACATTCAGGACGGAATGGAGACCCCAGAGCAGGGCCTGGGCGTCAGGGAGTGTGATGCAGGCACCCTCTCTGACTTCTGGGAACAGGGTGGGGTGGTGGGAGAACCATGCAGAGGGGGCACAGGCCAAGCAGCCCAGCCAGCCATGGCCAGCACAGATGCTCCAGGGCATCTCTCTGAGCCTCTCTCTCACCCCATCCTTCCCTGAGCCCCCTGCCCAGCTGGCAGCCAGCAATCAGCAAGAAAACAGCAGGAGGCATGCAGGGGGCTGCACAGGCCAGAGAGAGGGAAGACTCCTCCATTGGATCCCACTTTTGCCTCCCCAGCTAGTTCCCAGCAGTGCCCTAACCCTGACAGAGACCTAACTCTAGGCCCACTGCCACCCCCGACCCCAGCCCTAACCTCAGCCCCATCTTCCACCAGCTGCAGATGGCTAAGCCCACCTCCAATCCAACCCTAGCTCCGTCAGGCTCTCTCCTAACCCTAAACCCACCCACCCACCATGCAAACCCAATCTCAAACCTAATCTTGACTCCAGAGCCAGCCTTGCTCAACATTGCCGTGCCCAATCCCCACTCCGTCTAGCTCCAAACCCCAGCTCTAGCTCCAAACCCGAGCCTCATCTGCACCCTCACATCAGCACTCTTTCCCCTCATCTCCAAGGTTTGGAATAGGGATGGGGAAAGGGTACGCTTGTTCCCCACCCAAACTGGAAACCCCACCTGGGGAGCTCCCAAGGTGGGGCACTGGCTGCTGCTACATCTGTCCTCCTGCCAGACCAATGGCACAAGAAGACTTTACCTGGGGAAGGGGCTTGTGGGACTGGGGGCAGGAGACGCTGGTGAGCCCTCCAAGGCTCCAGCCTGTGACCCCCTTTTCAGTTTCTTGACTCTAATTATTCTTTCCGGGCAGATCAACCAACACACAACCACCACTGTGGAATCAGGATCAGATCAGTATCAAAGATGAATATGATTGTCAGACTAACACAGCCACTTAGCACCTGGGCTCTGCTGTGTCTGACCCCAAACCTGCATGTGGCTCTCCACAAGTCTGTCTGTATGTCCTTCTCTTTTCAGTTTTAGAACCCCTGTTTTCCAGTTCTGCCTACCTAACCATCTCCCTTCCTGACGTCCTGGGAGTCATGAACTTGGGGGGATTTCAGGAGAAGCCTCTGGAGCAGTTGGCCAGCCCAACCCACGTCCGGATGTCTCTCAGGCCCCCCACCCAAGGTCCAGGTAGCCACCAAGTATTGGTATAGCCTTTGATCTTTGCCATTGTCCTGTCCTGCCCCCTCCTACCTCCAGGGTTGGGTGTTCAGCAAGCAGGGCCTGCTTTCCTGATTGCCCCACCCCAGTTGGCCCCTATGAGCACAGCTTGAGTGGTGGCCAGGAACACATCCGCTTGAAGGGAGCTGGGCAGGGTTCTGGGCTGGGGGAACCTGGACAGGGACAATGGAGGGGTCAATCTTAAACCCTCGGCAATGGGAGGTGGCGGGAGGATGGGGGTCCATCCTTGCTTTGACTCTCTCATTGGGCTCACGCTGTGGTCTGCTCATGGTCCCTGGGGCCTGCTCTGTCTGCCTATCTATGCCCCTCCTGGCTGTCTGTCTCTCACTTGCTCTTCTTAGTCCCACAGCACCAAAGGTACCTGCCTGGGCCAAGCCCCACCCAGATCTGGATGGACCGCAGCCTCTGCTCCTGGGCAGAGCTGGACTCCCAGGCCTGTGCAGGACGAGCAGGGTGCTGAGGGCTGAGACGGGGAGCGGAAGGGCACCAGCCCTTCAGCAAACACAGGGCAAGGACAGACGAAGGCTGGATGCCAATCTCTTGGTCTCTTGGGGGCCCTCCTGCTTCTTCCAGCACTTTGGCCCTCTAGACCAGTCTCCACCAGCAAAACTCCTCTGACAAAGCCCCGACTTTCTGGAATCCAGATGCGCCTCGCTCTTGCTCTTCTCTTCCTGCCCCGCCCTCACGACCTCCTGCCTACTCCTTAGAGAAAAGGGGTGACCCATCACTGTTACTAGGGACAATGTGCGGGGAAGACCTCTGGATAAAGAGTGGAAAACCTGGGTTCTGGCCCTGGCTCTGCCACCAACTGCTATGTGACCTTTGCGGTTCCTTTGCCTTTCTGGGCCTGTCTCTTGGGCAGCCTAGTGGGGATCAGGTGACCTCGCTCCTTCAGAGCTGCCCTGGGACTCCTTTGGTGGGGGTGGGGATTGCCCTGCTCCACACATCCCCAAGGGGCCAGGCTGAGCCCCAGACTTGAGTTGAGGGTTGTCGAACTTCCTCCCCGGGGAGATGTTTCTCCCAGAGGGTTGGGCTGGTCCCAGGGAGCCTGGGACTCTGAGGGACCCTGGGCAGGAAGGGGGCCAAGGTTTCCTCCTGGCCAGGGTGCTGAGCTCCAGCACCGGGGCTGGCAGGGGAGAGGTTGCTCAACGTTGGGTGGGGCCCTGGGAGGGAAGATGGCACCGAACTGAGAGAAGGAAAGGAGAGAGAGAGACCAGCTTGGTGGCTCTGAGACAGGGTGAGGGGAGGCATTCTTCCGTGTGCCCGCTCCCTGGGGGGATAAAGAAGGCCCCAACCCAAAGGCGGGTGGGGTCAAGAAGGCCCAGTGAAGACAGCTGGGATAGGGTGAGACCCCGCAGCGGCAGACACATTTATCCCTTGGCCGTCCTCCATCCCTCACTCTTTCAAGGACCCTTTTCTGAATTCCTTGTTTTCCCCGAACCTCCCCAAGTTCTCCATCTGACTGCCTCAGTTTCGCTGCATCTCCAGCCAAACCCTCGGTTCTTTCTCAAGCGTTTCCCTCGCATCCTCCTGACCACTGGAACTGGTGGCGGTGGCCCCCTGGGGTGTGCGCGTGTGGGAAAGCGGTTAGTGAAGGCCTGGAGCGTGGAGCCGGCCGCCATCCTTCCTTCCCGCCCTTCCGCCTGCCCCCGACAGAATTCCAACCGCGAGGGGGCGCCTTCCAGCCCTCCGCCCCAGGAGGGGAGACCCGGCCGGGCCGCCGGAGTTCTGAGTTCGAGGGTGGGCAGCAGCGAGAGGAACCCTAAGGGGGTCCTTGTGGAGGAAGGGCGCGCACGGTCCCCACACCTGGTTCCAGCCCCATCCAAGAAGGTGGCTGCCCGGAGGGGAAGGGCGCAGGCCGTCCCCGCTGTGCGGGGCAGGAGGCCGGGGGCCCCG
>NW_007732677.1:89945-100079 GCF_000696425.1 Galeopterus variegatus
CGGGCCCCGGGGCCCGCGCACATGCCAGACCCTCGGTGGGTGCGTCCCGCCTCCGCGTCTTCCCACCACCTGGTCCCAACCGTCTCTGGGTGTGGGTGGGTTTTTTTGGTTTTGTTTTGTTTTTTAACCTCCTTTGGGGTGGAGGTTTGTTGATGGAAAGGAAGAAAAACGGACCCTTTATTCTGCCCTAATCCCGGCCCCTGGAATTTCCCACCTTTTCTCGCACCTTCCCCTCTGCCCTTCGGCCTGCCCCGACGGAGTCCACAGGAGCTGGGTGGGGGTGGGGCGGGGTGTCAGCCTTTCTGCACCCCACGGTGGGTCCCAGGCCTGGGCGGCCGGGAGGAGCGGGCTGCGCACTCACCTCCTCGGACCTCTCCTCCAGTCTGGGGCTCGTCCTCAGGAAGTGGAAAACCGTGTCCCAAGGTGTGCGGTCCAGCTCGGGGCTGGGGGGTGACGCTCGTGAGCTGGGAGGGAGGGGCTGGGGGCCCTGAGCCTCAGGCCGCGGCCTCGTTAGGACGGAGCCTGAATCCTCACCACCAACCACCCTGGCCGGACAGCCCGAGACTGACTGAGCGACTGAGCCGCTGCAGAGGGCTGGGGAAGGAAGGAGGGGGAGAGGGGGAGGGGGAGGGGAGGGAGGGAAGGGCAGAAGGTGGAGCCTCCAGCGCTTTCCTTCATCCCCGACACTTAGGGCGCCTCCATCCCAGCTCGTTGCTCTGCTGCCCAGGCCCATCTCGCTTGGGCTTAGCTTAGGCTTAGCTTGGGCTTGGTGAGGAAGGTGTAGGAGTGGGGTGTTTAGGCCAGGAAAAGAAGAGATGCAGGCGGGCAGGGTCGGAACCCGTTGCTTGGAGGGAACTTGGGCCCATCTGGGACCCCCCAACTTCTGCCTCAGGTGGCGGGATGGGCAGTTGGCAAAGGATTGGGGAGAGATTGGGAAGAAGGTGGGTGAAGGTCCTGTCCACCGTGAGGGTGGCTGGCCTGTGCTGCTTCACTTAAGAAACCCTACTGAGTGCCTACTGTGTGCCAGGCGCTACTGCCCAGCCTGTCTTGCTCTGCTCCCAGGCTGCTCCAACCTATACAGCAAAAGGGAGATCTCAGGGCCTTACCTGGAGAGGCAGGGGGGAAGCTGGACACCCCCTGCCCAATGCCCAGATGCCCCAGCTTGACCCCTGTCCCTTTTCTCCAGACACCCAGCACACATAAGGGCTGGGCTGGCTCACAGTAATGCCACAAGACTAAAGTTCCCAGGAGGCTGAGGCGGGCCTGGGGTGGGGGTCTTCTTCAAGTAGGTTTCAGAAGCATTCTGGGGTCCTACTTCCTGGACTCACTTGGGAGAGGGTGGGGAGTCCCAGGCCTGGTTGTCATGAGTCCTCCACTACCCCACCCCTGCCTCCAGCTTCCCTCCTCTCTGCCCACCTCTTCCCCCTCCGCTTTTTCTTTCTTGCCTTCATCCCATGGCTCCATTTCCTCTCCTCTTTCCCAGGTCTCTCCTCCAAAGGTCAGCCCCTTTCTCTCCCCAGCTGAAGGCAGCTCACTCGGGTGGCAGGGCAGAGGTGGGGTAGACGTGGAGGGACAGACGGAGCTGGGCCGCATTGGCGACCATGTGTGGTTCCTCAGCAGCTGGACAAGGCCCCAGGCCCACCCCAAGGGGGTTCTGTCTGGAGTGAGGCTGGAAAGGGGGTCCAGGGAGGCAAGGCCTCATGCTTGGGAAAGGCCGAGGGGGTGGGTAATGGGACACAATGAGGTAGTCACACGAGGCAGAGGCATGTTGGGGGTGAGGGGAGCGGACATTGGGACACACACACACACATGCTCACACACACACAACCAGCCAGACAATCGGGCCAGTGTGTCTGGGCCTCGGAGCCCAGTGAATTAGGAGTTTGATAAGGGTTTTCTCTTTCTCTCGCTCACTGGCCTTGGACAATCTCCCCCCAGTTTTCCTCGACGCCACCCCCGGCGCTGCCAACCCTCCTCCCCCCGCCTCCCTTCTCTTCCCTGTGCCCAGACGCTTGTTCGGGGCCTTGAAACAGTGAGCTGCCTTTGTTCGAAATACAGGTGAACGGCAACCATGTGATTAACACGCACACACATAAAAAGCTTTTTAACAGCGCCCGCCCGGCCTCAGAACCGCCCAGAGAGGAGCCGCCCTGGATGGACAGAGGGACGGAGGGACGAGCATCCGGCCAGTCGTGTCCCGGCTGCCCCGCAGCAGTCTCCGACACCCGCTGCTGCCCGCCCGCTGCCCGCCTGCCTGGCATCTCTCTCTCCCGGTGGGTCCCCATTCATCCTTCCACCCTTTGGTTCCTCCTCTTCAAGGGAGGACCTCTCTGCTCCCTGCCACGTCTGTGACTGGGCCTGAGACCCTCTGGGGCAGGGAGGGTGGCTGTGGAAGGAGAGGGCTCAGGTTTAGGAAGCCGGGTGTGGGGTCCCACCGCCGCTGCCCTCTCCAGCTCCCTGCCTCCCCCATTACCCTCCTTGTCCCAGCTGTGCCAGGATGGGGGTGGGGGTAGCCCGCTCGCTGCGTCCACAGAGAAGCCACGCTAGACAGAGGGGACGCTCCCTCTCTCCCTCTCCCTTCCTCGTCCCTGCTGTGCTTGGGTTTTCTGCAGAGAGGTGCTAGATGAGGCAGGTGGGCCTGCAGGGGTGCGCAGGAAGGGCTGTCAGAGGACCAGGGCTGCGTTTGTGGTGGGGGAACCCCCTGCTGGAAACACAGTCCTGCCCTCCATCCCATCCCAGGCCCTGGGGACCCAGTTTTCTCCAGCAGTGGAGGGTGAAGGCCGATACTCATTCCTGGACAGCAAGGAGTTTGGAGAGGGGGCGAGATCCTGGCTAATGACACTTGGGCCTCTGCCCCTGGCTGGACAGCCAGTGCCACCTTCTGCTCCTTTCCCTGCTCAGGGTGGAAGGAGTCCCTTTACCCCTCATTCCTGAGCCCTCCCCAGGGAGGCTTGTGACCCCTTACCTCACTTCCCCCTCCCCCCATCAAATCTGCCCTTAAAGAGGGTTCGTTTCTATGTCCCTATCCGTGGAGAGGCGTGTTGTCTGGGGACTCTATGGCCTGCCCTCCCTGTTTCCCTCCCTCCCGGGTTTTTATTCCCCAGCAGACAGGGGCCCAGGGTGTGAGTGCAATGTGGAAATCAGCCTTCCTTCCATGGGTGGGGCAGGCTTTGCAGGAGCAGCAGGATTCTCCTGGGATCCAGCCTGGGTTCCATTAAGGCTTGTCCCAGAAGATGGCCCCTGAGAGGAGGAGAGGAAACGAAATCTTGTCAGTCAAACATGAAGCCCACTGATGACGCTGTGCCCTGCCTTGGGTCGGCAGTGACCCTTAACCCCTCAGCTCCCAGTCCTCTTCCTCAGAGTGCTGGTCCTGCTTTGTGGGAGGCTCTGCCTGTGGTTTCTGCCCACGGTCCCAGGTCCCTCATCTGTCACATGGAGCAATGGTCACACTCCCTCCCTACCTGCCCCTGGGGACACACTGAGATGAAGGTCAGGAAATCTGTTCGGTAGAGCCAGGGGCCATGCGGGGATCAGGGATGATTCTGGGCAAGCTGAGCATCTTCCCCAGCCTCAGTTTCCCCACACAGGTATGAGACTTTCTTTCCGACTCCCTCAAAGGACAGAGCTGAAGATCAGATAAGAGGACACAGGGAAAGCATTTACCCCCTCTAAGCACTGCGTGTGTATGACCTGGGGGTCCTGCTGTCCTCTCACTGGCTCTCTCGGGCCTGTGCTCCCCCTCCCAAGGGGACTGTCACAGGGGCTGGCTTGTGGGACCGAGTTGGTCTAGGGCAGTGCCTGTTAGAGGTGAAGGTGCATGCTGATTCTTCAGGTCTAGGCTGGGGCCTGAGAATCTGCATTTCTAACAGGAGCTTGCCTAGGATGGGATCTAATTCTTGTTGCCCTTAAGAATCACTTGTAAAGCCCAGATTCCACCCCAGGCCGCTTAATTCTGAGTTCCTGGGGATGAGATGCAGACTTGTTTATTTTGTTGGATTTCCCTGGGAGCCTTGCTGTCTCTCACACGTGTCTGTGGAGCCTGAGGCTGTGAATGACCCCCCGCCAGAGCCGAAATCTTCGTGGAGCGGGGAGGGGGTTTGGGCTGTGGACCCCAGAGCTGGAGTCTGGGGATGAGATGCAGACCTGTTTATTTTGTTGGATTTCCCTGGGAGCCTTGCTGTCTCTCACACGTGTCTGTGGAGCCTGAGGCTGTGAATGACCCCCTGCCAGAGCCGAAATCTTCGTGGAGCGGGGAGGGGGTTTGGGCTGTGGACCCCAGAGCTGGAGGCCAGAGCTGCAGGTTGTATTGAGGTGTCGGGAGAGTTTCAGGTGTGGTGGGGGTGGGCCCATGCACTGGGGAGGTGGAGGGCTGAGGGGCACGGGGTTGGGGTCAAAGATGGTAGTGACAGAGACAGAAGCCATCCCATGGAGCTTAGTCTAGGAGAGTGTATTGGGGTGTGGGAGCTCCCCGAACATCTTCTAGTCCACCTTCACCTCTGGACAAGGCTGTGTTGTCCTCAGTCTGGGAGTAGTGGACATTGATGTGGAGTCAGGAAGTCCCACCACCACTGTTCAAGGGGCCTTGGGCAAATTGTGCTCGTAACCTCTCAGGACTTGGTTTTTGCATGTGCAAAATGTTGATCATTTATATACCCACTATATCCCTAATAAGTGTTGATTAGAGAAAACAACTTAGGTATTAGGCCAGTACTGGGAGGTATGGTGGGGTGAACTTCGGTTCCAGAGGAGTTTATAATCTGCCCAACATTGGGATGTCATCCCAGCCCCCAGGGTGGGGTACGATAAGCTCCCCTTCATGGGTGGGCCTCCCTGCCCCCCCTCCCTGTGGCCTGGCCCAGCTCTGAGGGACCCTGTCACTTGACTCCTTCATCTTCTCAACATCCCTATGAGTAGGGGCTACTAGTATTCTCATTTTATTTTTTTATTTTATTTTATTTTTATTTATTTATTTTTTTAAAAGATGACCGGTAAGGGGATCTTAACCCTTGACTTGGTGTTGTCAGCACCACGCTCAGCCAGTGAGCGAACCGGCCATCCCTATATGGGATCCGAACCCGGGGCCTTGGTGTTATCAGCACCGCACTCTACCGAGTGAGCCACGGGCCGGCCCTTTATTCTCATTTTAGGAAGAAAACTGAGGCACATAGAGACTCCGGGCCTGAGCTCCCCCAGCTAATGCTGGTGGGGTGTGGACCGGGACCTGTAGTTTACCTACTGAGCCCAGCCTCTGACGGCGCCCACTACTGCCACTAGACCCTGGGACACCCACACAGCCTGTTCTCGTCTCCTCCTCCTTTCCCGCTGGGCCTCTCACTTGCTCTGCTCCCCCCAACCCCCTGGAGCGCTGTCCCTGTCCCTTCCTCTGTCTGCTGGAGGCCTGACCACGGCTTGCAGCTCAGCTCAGGGGCCCTCTTCAGGGATGCGTTCCTGGGCGCCTTGCTTGGAGTTCCTTTCCTCTTTTCCTTTCCTGTGGAGGAGGAGGAGGTATCTTTGCATTTGCCTCAGCTCCCCCTGCACAGGCTGGTCTCCATTTCCTAGTGGGAGCCCCCTGAGGGCAGGGCCATGCCTCCCTTGTTGGACCCAGCCCCATCTCTGGTCATCTTCCTGAGTTGAGTTGTTGTCAGAGTTCCAGGGAGGAAAAGACCGAGGAGGCTGGAGCCGGCAGGAGGGGCTTCCTGGAGGCAGAGGGCTCGGGTTCTGGGGCAGGAGGAGGCATTCCAGGGTCTGTCCCAACAGGGGCTCTCACCCCTCCCTGTGTCTGGTCCAAGCTGAGGGTCCCGGACCTGGGCCAGGAAGGCAGCTCCCAGGGCCTGGGGCCTGAATCTTCCTTCCTTCCCAGCCCCACCCTCTCTGGGAACAAGGAAGCTGGGGCCAGTGCCCAGTGCTGCCTCGGGGCAGCCTGGCCTCTGCCCTCTTCTTAGAAGCCTTCAGAGAAGGAGACGGCCCACTCTTGTCATCCAAACCCAGCTGCTGGAAGGCCCTTCGTGGCGTCTCCCCTGAATCTCTCATGCTGCTGTGAACTTTGTGAATGTACCCTCTGTGCAGGAAGTGATGGAGACCAGACTCTGGCTTCAAAAGATTGGGGTTTGATGGGAGAGACCTGTATGGAAACCCAGAACTCGGCACAAACAAGTTCTCCACAGCCTCATGGGCCGCTGGAGCTGGGCCCCTGTAGCCCCAAGGGCTGGCGTCAAGTCCCAAAGGCTGCAGAGGCCCTGTGTTGTCTTGGCAACATTCTTCCTTCTCTGGGCCTCAGTTTCCCACCTGTAAAATGAAGGGCAGGCTTGATTACCTCTGAGGGCATTTCCAGATTTGATAGTCCATGATTATATTTCAAAACAAGAGGCCAGTGCCTGTCCAGTACTTCCGAGGTGGTGCCTCAGACCCCTGGTGTTCCTCGGGACATTGATAGGTATCTCTCGAAAGACAGTTTTGTGGGCAAACACATTTGGGAAACACTGCTTTTTATTTCTTCTTTTTAGGACTGCAGGATCTGTTAGCATGCTAAAAGTTCTAAGTTCTGCAGTTAAGAAATGGCTCTTTCTTTCAAATATTAATCCCCAATTATTGTTCTTTTTACCACCTATTAGTATCTGATGGAGTTTTTGATGGAATACGGTTTCATTCTATTCTACTTTTTTTTTTTTTGGCAGCTGGCCAGTACCGGGATCAAACCCTGGACCCTGCTGTTCTCAGCACCACGCTCTAACCACTGAGCAACAGGCCAGTCCAGTTTCACCCTATTCTAGAAAGGATGTAGTCACTAAGGGCAGATTTGGAGGCACCATGGCCCCTGGGTGTCCCTTACATGGGGTGGTCCTGCCTTGGTCTCTAGCTCCATTCAACCCAGTTTGACATTTCTTGGGTATCAGGCCTGGGAAAGGGATGGGGCTGAATAGAATACAGCCCCTGCCCCACAGGTCCCTGTGTCCCTTATACCTTCAGAGTCCTCAGCTTCCGCCTGTGATTTTCTATCTGCTTTATCCTCTCCTGCCCCTTCCCCGGCTCTGGAGTCCTCCTGCTTCCTTTTCTCTCCCTCCACCTTCCTCCCTCATGAAAATCAAGGAAAAAGGTGAGGTGCTCCCCTGAGGAGCTCTGACTCAGGGAGATTTTCGACGTCCCTTAGCATGTGGTCTTCAGTTCCTCAGTGCCCCCACAATCCATGGCCCCTACACCCTACCTTGCCCTCCCCACCTTCCCCACCTCTTCTGTGTGGCCCAGGCCCCATCTGGCCCATTCCTGCCCCGGGGACACCTCCTGCCTTGCTCACCTTTGCAGCAGGACATTGTCTCTGCTGGGGTGTGTACCTGGGAGCTGGGTCCTTCTCACTCTCTTCCGTGATGGCTGGCACACAGAAGGTACACAGTGATGTCAGTGAACAGGTAACTGGTAGGTGAACATATAGGCAGCATGTGTGCAGAATGAGCAGGTGCCCCTGAGTCAGACGGCTCCGGGTTTGAATCCTGACACCCCGGCTGATGAGCTGTGTGTCCTTGGCAAGTGACTTAAGGTCTCTGAGCCTCAGTTTCCTTCCAGGTTGTGGTGAGGATTAAACGAGATAATGTATGTAAACACCTAGGACAGTGTCTGGCACATGATGGAGCTGCCAGGGCAGTCACCACCTTGAGGCCCCTGTAGAAAACTGCCCACAAAGGGTGGCTGTTGGTTGACCTTGGGTTTCATAGTCATTGCTTCTTATCCTGTTGAAGTGCTGTCACCAGATGTCCCCCCATCTGCTCCTAGGAACCTCGGAGGCTGGCAGAGCAAGGGCTACATCACCAGCCCATCGAACCAAGATAGAAAGGGGCGAGTGACTGAGGTCACGTGACTGTTTAGTCACAGAACTGGACGTCTCTGCCGTGACTTTTTGCCCCTAGGGTATTGGGGGGCTGAGGACCTATCCTAGGCAAGGTTCTGCTGTGTGGGGGGTAAATGAAGAGGGACAGGCGTGCACCTTGTCTTCAGGGAGATTATCAGGGAGCTGGGAGTTCATTCATTCATCCACGCATTCCAGACACTTATTAGGCAACATGGTGCAGACACGCATGAGGATGAAGAGAGTGGTGGAGGTGGACAGAGGAAGAAGGGCCGGGGGCCGGGGGTGGCCTGCATCACATGGGACCATTAGTTTTGCCCCTGGAGGGGGCTGGAGCTGCCTTTAAATTCTGTCTGTGCAGAGTGGGCTGCAGGTAGCTGATAGAGGCCTTTGTCCTTCTACCACTGGCAGGCAGCGGGCAGCTTGGGGGCAGGGTTGCCCGCCTTACGGAAGTGATTAAGGGACCTGGGTCTTCCTATTCTGGATTCCTTGTCCCTTTACTCTGTCATCCAGGGCACTACCCAGGAGCCAAGGACACCCACCTTCCTGCTCTCACATGGTTACGTCTGTACCCTAAAAGTGAAAATGGGTGATCCAGTGGGATTTCAGTGTTTGTGTGAGCTCGAAGGGCCCTCCCTGCAATGAGGTTTCCTTATGCTTTGATGATGCCACTTTGTAAGGAAAAGGGGAGATGAGTGAGGGCAAGCCTGAGATCTGGAGCTGGAGAGACCAGGTCAAGGCCAGCCCTTGCCCCACTTACCAGCGAAGGGCCCTCCCTGCAATGAGGTTTCCTTATGCTTTGATGATGCCACTTTGTAAGGAAAAGGGGAGATGAGTGAGGACAAGCCTGAGATCTGGAGCTGGAGAGACCAGGTCAAGGCCAGCCCTTGCCCCACTTACCAGCGGTGGGATGCAGGACAGAGCCAAGTAAGGTAATCTTCTTACACCTCGATCTCCTCATCTGTAAAATGAGATCAGTACCTGCCTCATGGGAATGTCACACAGATGAAAAGAAACAAGGAACTGCAAGAGCTCAGCACAGTGCCCGAGACAAACACGAGATGTAGTAGTCGCCTTCTCTCATCATTTCAAATGCTTACTGATGTCCAGCATTTTCCAGGTGGGATGGCTAATGTAGCAGGTGTGGTAATGGCTTGGATATGGTGAACCCAGGGGAATCTCTTCCCTTTCTAGGGTAAAGAGTTGAGCTTGCTGAGACAGGAGCGGGGGCCTCAGGCACAGACTTGGGGGTTTGTTTGTGTTTCAAGGAGTTTGGGTTTGTACAGAGAGTGTAGCATCTGTGAAGCCTCCAGGCTGAGGGCTCTGAGCACACCCACCCCAGCCACCTTTGGGCCAAGTCTGCTTCGTATCTGTCTCTCCTCCTTACCGGGTAGCAAGTTGAGAAATCAGAGAATTTGAATATCTCCTGTTTTAGGCTTAGAACCCCAAGTTAAAGTCTCATTGACAGCTTTGGCAGGTGCAGTGGGCGGAGTGCTCCGACAGCCAAGGTTCCAACCCTTTATTTTTTGGCAGCTGGCTGGTACGGGGATCTGAACCCTTGACCTTGGCGTTACCAACACCACACTCTACCAACTAAGTTAACCGGCCAGCCCCCAAGATCCCAACTCTTGCTGTGTGATCTTGGGGAAGTCAGCCGCCCTCTCTGGGCACGTTCCTTCATCTGTGCAATGAGGGAGTTGGCTTCTGACATCACCAGGGGCTCTATCAGATCTACTCTCAGAGGTTTGCGTTTTCTATGGGAAAAGGTCCACATCTCCCACCTGGCCAGCTGCTCAGGACTGGACATGTGAGCACACAGCAGGTGCTCAGTAAGTGGTTGTTGGACCTCATCGTCTGGGGGGATAGCTCATGAAAAACCCTGCCCCACTTCTTGTCTCCCCAGTGGGCCTGTCCCCTGGCCTGGGTCATGTCATTCCTGTTAGCCCTGTGGGGTCAGGACCCACACATCCCCTCTTTAGGGTCATGTCTACAGAGACACCTCCACTGATCTTCCAGTACCAGTGTTCTCTCTGATAGCATCCTGAACTTTTCCTTTATAGCACTCATTGCAATTTATGATTACGTATTTATTGCCAGATTAGTTATTCACTGTCTGTCTTCCCCATGAGGTTGTCAGCTTCATGAGGGCAGCTTCATGAATCCTCGGTGATCAGCTGAGTGCCTGGTGTGCCCAATAAATGAATGAATGAATGAATGAATGGGGAGGATGGATGGTGGTGAGCGGTGAGAGGAGATGAGAGAAAGGAGGAGGCTTGTCCATGGCCTCTCACATGATG
>NW_007732677.1:100831-102032 GCF_000696425.1 Galeopterus variegatus
GGTGAGCGGTGAGAGGAGATGAGAGAAAGGAGGAGGCTTGTCCATGGCCTCTCACATGATGGTAGCAGGCATCGACATTCCCAGTCTAGTGCCCTTCCTTCTTCTGGAGCTGGGGGCCCCTGGGCCATCAGGCTGGGTTTAGTGGGAAGCCAAGATCCAAAAGACCTAGGGAAGGGGAGGAGGGAATGGGGGATCTGAGCTAGCGCCACCCCTTCCCCCAGCAGGCAGGAAGGACAGGGCAGATCTGTCAGCTTCAGACACCACCGCCCCAGGGGACCCAGCCCTGGGCTCAGGGAGGTGGTGGGGGGACAGGAAGCACCCATGTTTTCTCCTCCTTCCTCCTGCCCCACCCTCCACCCCCATCTCTGGCGAGGGCTCGCAGCCCCAGGCCTTGGCACTAAGTGGACGGGGGCGGGGAAATGGGGGATAGAATTGCCATCCTGGCCAATGCCTTCCTCTCCCCAATTTGATTTCTGGGCCTCAAGGTGGTGACTGCCCTGGCAGCCCCTGGAGAGCTGGGCCCTGGCCTTGAGGCTAAGGGGACAGAGGGAAAGGGAGAGGGCACTGCTCTCTTAAACCCTCCTTCTGTGTCTGGCACGGGGTAGACCCACCCAGCAGCCCCGCCCTACAGGAGGAAGAGCCCGAGGCTGGGACCCGGGAGGCCTGGCTCTGCTGGGAATTGCTCTGTGACCTTGGGTGGGACACGGCCCCTCTCTGGCCACTATCTATCTCCTCATCCACCAGTGTGGCGCAAACCTGGTGGCGCAGCAAGTTCTGGGAGCTTGGTGTAAATACTGATTCCCAGCCTCCATGTAGAGTCATAGATTTTAGTGGGAATCTGTAGTTTTAAAAGCTCTGCAGTGATTATGATGTACCTCGTGGGAGCACTATTGGGATAGATGGTCTATGAGGACCCCTCGCCAGCATTGAAACTCCCACCACACGGGCAAGCGGCCCCTCTGGGCTTCATGGCATCTTCCCCTGCTGTGGCCCCAGCTCAGGAAGGCGAGGGCTGCAGCGACCAGCCACAGCCTTCTGTGCTACTGGAGCACAGTAGGTGCACAGGCCTCAGGGAACAGGCCCTGCCGTGGGAGGGTGCAGGCTGCAGGGAACCAGAAACGCAGAGGAACCTGGAGGACCCTGAGCTGCCTTCTCTTCCCACTCCTCCCTCCTCCCTCCTCCTTCCTCCTCCCTTCCTCCC
>NW_007732677.1:102370-113274 GCF_000696425.1 Galeopterus variegatus
TCCCCTCCTCCCTCCTCCCTCCTCCCTCCTCCTTCCCCTCCTTAGAAGATCTTTTCCTCCCGACTTTCCTTCTCCCTTCCTTTCCATCTCGGTCTCTGCCCTGATTTCCTTCTCTCTCTCTGTTGCCTCCTCTTTCTCCCCTTTCTGTCCATAGCCTCCTCTCTCTGGCTGAGAGGCTTCTGAATTTCGACCCCTGGCTGGTTGTTTCCCTCTCCCAGTGCCCTTCCCCGTCTGGTGCTCTCTGCCCTGGCTCTGCCTTCTTCTCCAGCCCCTGTCTCTGCTCTCGAAGTCTCCATCTCTGTCTCTCCCTCTCCACGCATGTCTCTGTCTCTGTCCCATGCCGTCCCTCACCTGCCCTGGTTTTGTCTATGGGAAATCTGGGGAGGCTGGTGGAGGGGTCCGGGAAAATGAGAGAGACTGGGGAGGTGACAACTTGGAGAAACCGAGGCTTGTGCAAAAGGCTGCAGAGCCGCTCTCAGGCGGAGGGCACCAGGCCTCCTGTCCTGACCTTCCAGGCCCTTGGCACCTGGTTCCACCTGGCCTGGTCCACTTGCATGCCCAGCTGGCCCCACTCCTCTCTTGTCCTGTGCCCTGCACCCCGTCTCCTTCTTCCTGTTGACCTCTTATCTGCTGCTGCCTGAGTGCCCTTCTCTGGCTGCCCTGGGGATCTCTCCCCCTGTGTTCCCACAGAGCTGTGTCTGCTGGGGGACAGGAGATGAGGTGGGAGGAAGAATGTGAGCCTCCTTGGAACATGATCCTCATTGAGTGGGGGACTGATGGGCCCGTGCCCTGTCCTGCAGCCAGAGGCTAAGGCTACCGATATTGTGGTAGAGCAGGTGTTTGTGTCCTTGTCTTGTGTGAGCTTTCCAGCGCCTGGAGAGCCAAGATGATTTACTCAAGGCCACAGGGCCAGGCCTGCGAGGTTGGGACAGAGGCAGGGAGAGGGTGGGAAGTGGAAGTGGAGGGATGTGGGGAAGGAGGCATCATCTTGGTCCAGGAGCCAGGGACCTGGGTACTAAGCTGTGTCACCAATTTGCAGAGGAACGGGGCCCACGTTCTCCCCCTCTCTGGGCCTCAGTTTCCCCATCTGAACAGTGAGGAGCTGGCCTGGATGGCCCGTGAAGCTCTTCTGCCCTCATTGTCTAAGCTGGCCTTTTCTTCCCGCCTCTGGAGGGGGTAAGGGTGGGGGCAGGGAGAGAGGGGGTGATGGGCTTTTACTCAACACAGCAATTCCTCCTCGTCCTTCAGGCTCAGAGGATCAAAAGAGGCCACAGGCACCTCATCTCTCCTCAGCGACCTGCCCTGACAGGTGGTGTCCTGCCTCCAGTCCACATTAACCCCCTCAGGGCCAGGGTGGGCTGAGAGGCTGAGCCTCCCACCTGCCCGTCGAAGGATACTCCCTGGGGGCCAGAGAAGGCAGGCCAGCCCCGGAGGGCTGTGGAGCCTGGATGTCCCACACTCCACTGGAGAGGTCTTCTGGCCACCAGGGCCTGGCTGAGACCCTCACGGGAGGAGCTGGGCTCAGGCTTCCTGGGCAGGTTGGGGGGTCCTGCTCTACCAGCCTGGGGACTTTATTCCAGGACCTCTGGGCTGGAAGGAACCTCTCTTCCTCCGAGACTTCCTCTCTGCACCCACCCCTGCTGGCCCTGTGGCCCTGGGTGTGGGGACATGCGGAGGAGCAGCCAGGAGAAGGGTTAAGTCAGAAACTCTTGGGATGGCTTTGGCCACGGCCATTCCTCCGGGAGAGAAGAACAAGGGACCCATTCTGTGTGTGGGAATTAATAGCAAAGAGTCATCTGGGGTGTCATTCAAGCCCTGATCGACTCCCAGAGGAATGCGAGGGAGAGAGAGAGAGAGAGAGAGAGAGATGGGGGGAGTGGGCTGAGGTGGAGACGTCAAAGGAAGGGTATCAGGGTCTGGCCTGCTGGGTGGGCCCACAGCCCTAAGAAGGGTCCTGCTTTTCATCACAGATGTGCCCCTGCCCCCACATGGGATGGAGACCCCCTCCTGTCCTTCCCTCACCAAGGGTCTCCCCCTCTGTCTTCCCTCGTTTCCAGAGAGCTGCACCCTCCACCCCCACGTGGCTGTCTCCCCTGAGGCCTGGAGCCCAGCCCAGGCTGTGGGCCTGTCAGGGCTGGCTGCTGGCCCTGCTTTCCTGGGCACCCCCAGTCTGCTCCCATCTTTGCTTAGGGGTCCTTGGTGCTCCCTGTGGGAACAGCCCTGGCGTGGAATTATGGAGTGCCAGCCTGGGTTCCTGAGTCGTACCCTCCATCCCAGGATCCAGGTGCCCCACTGGCCTGGCTCCAGGTCCAGCTCAGACACATTCCTGTCGGGCGATGGCAGGCACCTTTAGCTGGCTGCGTGTGGGGGCACTGGGGTGCTTCAGCCATCTCGGAGGGCTCAGCCTTCTCCATCTGCCCAGGCCCCTGTGTCAGACTCAGCCTGGCCCGTGGGTGAAGTCCAACAGGCCTCCAGAGACATCGTGAATGTCACAGCCTAAGGAAAACCTCGATGAAGCTCCAGGTCAAACTCTTAGTTTTGCCAACTGCGGCTCGGGAGAGCGCCCACCCGCTCCAGGTCTGGGGCTGAGCTGGAATCAGCCCAGGTCACTGGCCTCTCAGCGAGGCACCCTGACTCTCCCCACCCAGGGCCTCAGCCAGGCCACTGAATCAAAATGTGCCTTGACTGTGTGGGACAGAGAGAGCTCGAGCCACCAGGCGGGGCGCCGAGGATGAGGGCATTGGGGTGGTCAGAGCAGGGCGCCCCATTCTCCAGCCCTGTGACCTGGGCTCCTTAGTCTCTCTGAGCCCTGGGGTCTCATCTCCAAAATGGGGCCATATCATACTCACCTGGCAGATTTGTCCAGAGGTAAAGGAGGTGACAGGTGTAAAGTGCCCTGACACAATAGCAAACCACTGTGTGCTGTTGTTATGTTTATTGTGATTATTATTATTGGAGGTCTGGGCAGCTTCCACGCCCTTGGGCTAAAAGGCACACCATGTACACCACTTGGCTGCCTGAATCTGCACCTGGCAGCCTGCACCACTGTCTTGGGCGAATCACAGGAACCCCAGGGTTACCCCTCCTCGGCTGTGGTTTCGGTGGGGGCGAGTTTCCCGGCCCCCGAGCCTCTCTTGTGCCAGCATCATTTCCATATCTGGTGACTCACCCTGCTGGTCCTGCTGGAATGTGCTGCCTCCCCTGATGGCATGGTGCGGGGACAGGGTGCCCAGCCACTGTGGCAGCTCTGGAAAGCTCTGCCTCAGTTTCCTCCTCTGTAAAATGGCCAGCCTTCCTTACCACATCAGACTCTGGGCATGTTGAAGTCTGAAGGGAACTTAGAGGTTGTCCAGCTGTACCCTCTTATTGTCCAGACAGGGAGCTGAGGTCTAGAAAAGGGGGTCTTGCTGAGGTCCTGAGGGATGAGCAGAACTTGCAGGCTCTTCTACATTGAGCCTGGAGTCTGGACTCCTGGGTCCTGGTCCTGGCTCCTGCTGCTAGGAGCTGAGTGACCTGGATAATTAATTCCTTACCCAGAGCTAGGGTGGGGAGAGGGTCGAATGAAGGACAGGAGGTAAAGCCTTTTTGCAAACTGTAAAGTGCTCTACAAATGCGGGGAGTTATTAGGAGGGTCACTTTGGGAGCCCTCGTGAGAGTGTTGATGCTGTGGCCTAGAGACCTCAAAGGATGGACAGCAGGCGGGCCACACCTGTCCCCGTGCTCTTCCATAGACCCAGTGGAGGGCTCTAGGGTGGCTGGTTCCCCCAACCCAGAGGCTGCGGGGTGAGGGGAGGAACAGGCCCGACATAGGTGAGGAGGCGCAGCTCAGGGGTTCCCTCCTGGCTTTGGAGGCGTAGTGGGTGTGGTAAGGTGACAATCTCCAACAACCTCAAAGTAAAACCAGCTTCCTTCAGGAACGGGGCACTTGCAAGTGGGTTGACAAGGTCCTGCCATCTCTCCGCTCTGGTTTGGTCCCTGTCCTTGAGGAGCCCTCAACTTGGTGACCTTGCCACTCATCTTTTAGCTCCAGTTCTCAGCATAGTGCCTGGCACATAGTAGGAGCTCAGGGAATGTTTATGGGATTGAAGGTGGTGATGCTGCTGAGACAACCCTGCTACTGGCAGGATGAGGTGTATGGGTGGAGATGGGGTCTGTGTCTTGCCTGGAAGTGGGAAATGGAGAAGGAGCGAGTGAAGCGACAGATGACATGGGCACAGGAGCAGCGATGGCTGACATGGGCACAGGGCCATGAGCGGGGCCGGGGAGGACTCGGAGGCACACTGTCCTTGCTCTGTGACCTCTTACTGGCAAGCTGGTTCCCTTCTCTGAGCCTCAGTTTCCTTACCTGTAAAACAGGGACAACAGGATGTATATTCATGGAGTTGTCATGAGGTTCAAGTGTGGCAGCGCGCGGGCGTGTGGTAGGCTCTCGGCTGCACACAGCTGGATGTTCAGACAGTGTGGCATGAGCAGAGATCTTTAGAAAGAACAGCTATCAATTATAGAAGTGTTGTCAACAGATAAAGAAATAAAGATGAGTTGCATTAAATTAGATTCAGAGAGACAAAGATAGATTCATTCATTCCAGGGACACAGAGGGACCCAGGCACTGCCCTTGCTCTTGAGGACACCCCCATCCCAAGAAGGAGACAGGTGGATAAACACCCATTTCTCTGCACCACCCAATAGTGGTCAGTGCTAGGGGGACCTTCTGAATCCTTGGCATTGGAAGCTCAGGGATCAGGTCCTATAGGCTGTTTTTTTAGCCCTCAAAAATGTTGGAGACCTAAGAAAAAAACACGAGCTTCAAAATATGCAAAGAAGGGCTGGCCCGTGGCTCTCTTGGGAGAGTGCCGTGCTGATGACACCAAGGCCCCGGGTTCGGATCCCATATAGGGATGGCCGGTTTGCTCACTGGGTGAGCGTGGTGCTAACAACACCAAGTCAAGGGTTAGGATCCCCTTACCGGTCATCTATGAAAAAAAAAAAAGAAGAAAAAAGTGAAGAAACAGCAAAACAGAAAGTAATCAAAATTTCAAATGAAAAATTGCAAAAACCTTTTAAATCTTGTTTATGGCCAATCAATTCTATTTAGTATGTGATGTGGGTACATTTTAATATGCTTGACTTGGTGGGGGATCAGTGTGGGTCCTACTATAAAATGCACCTGTGCAGCAGGGTCTGAGGGTGCTCAGCAAAGGCTGCTGTGTCTGGGGACAATCAAGGAGGGATTCCCATTGGAGGTGATATTTGAGCAGAGGGAAAAGTTGCTTTATGATGGTTGAGGCAGAAGGAGAGGCAGGAGCAAAGGAACAGAGAAAGGAGAGCAGAGGGAGAATTCGGGAGAAAAAGGCCGGCCCGTGGCTCACTCGGGAGAGTGCGGTGCTCATAACACCAAGGCCACGGGTTCGGATCCTATATAGGGATGGCCGGTTTGCTCACTAGCTGAGCGTGGTGCTGACAACACCAAGCCAAGGGTTGAGATCCCCTTACCGGTCATCTTTAAAAAAAAAAAAAAAAAAAAAATTCGGGAGAAAGGCGCGACACTCGGAACACAAGACGTCTTGGGCTTCGGATGTAGAGAACAGGGAAGGGGCTAGAGTGACACTAGAAAAGTTAGCAGGACCGTAGATACTGGCCTGGGCTTTATCCTAAGGACAGTCAGGAGCCATGGAAATGTTTTAAGAAGGGGGGGGTGGTGGTGACACTGTCAGCTTTTTTTTTTGGTACACTCACTCTCAAAGCATCATGGGAGCTGCATGGTTGGCGGGGAGGGGACAGAGGTGCTGGAAGAGACTGAAGCCTGGGAGACCTATTGGGAAGTGGGGTGTTGATCCTGGCTGAAAGTGACGAGGACCTGTACTGGGGTGGGGCCGAGGTGGGGAGGGCAGAGGAGGAGAGATTCGAGCACTCACTGTGGGCCCAGAGCCTTCTGCTTGCAAGGCCTAAGCTTCTGCTCCACTGAGTCCTCATACCTTCCGGTTGGAGAGAGATGGGGGCAGACCTGGTTTAACCGGAATCTGCATCATGCGATCTTTCAACTGACTAGAATTCTCATGTGCCTTGCACGTATGTCAAAAAACGTGTGATAAACATTCGTTCTAGACAAATTATAAAATATAGAGAAACAAAAAGAAGGTAAAACTCACTCCAAATCCCACTGTCCAGAGTATGTAAGAGTTTGGTGCAAATATTTCCAAACTTTTGTCCCTATGAGTGTGCAGCTATGTGCGTACCTGAATGTCTGCATGTCTGGCTGAGCAGTGAAATACACAGTGGATGAGTTGATCTTTAAGTGGAGGATGCGGTAGATGTTTGGAGCATGTCTGCCCACATGTGTATATTTGGGTTTATGTCAACTTCATCATCAGCAAACTGTTCTAGACTCTTGCTTTTGTTCACTCGATCTGTCAGGGACTGAGAAGAGAGGACTAAAGTCTCCTATTCCCAATGTACTTTAATCTCTATATTTCCTCAAATCTCCTATAATTTTCTGCTTTATGAGTTTTGATGCTATGTTATTTGGTGCATAAATATTTGTACTTTTAGATCTTTATAATGATTACCTTTAAGCTTTATAAAGTCCACTCTTCTCATCATTTCAAATGCTTTTTGGTCCAAACTGAACCTTGCCAGATTTTGAGGTCACAACCATTGATTGGGTTTCCTTGGCATGCCTTTACCATCAACAAACATTTAGTACACATGTACATATTTAAAAGTTTGAAGTCCAGAGGCTGACAGAACTGAGTTGGAATCCTGATTCTGACACTCATGGGTGTGTGATCTTGGTGAATCCCTTCATGTTTCACATCTCCATTTTCTATGAAAGAGAGTAACTTCCGGGGTTGTTGTGATTAAGTAGGAAAAGCCTTGCCTTAAAAAACATTTCTATGAGTGAGCATCCACTGTCTGCAGGACCTTGTGCTGTGGGGAATTTGAGGATTTTGGAGCAGCTGCTTGCAGGGTCTGTGGGGTGCGAGCACACTCATCTGCAGAGTTGATGACAGGGCCAGGTGGGACACTGGACTTCCACACAAGTGGCTGGCAGAAGGGCTGGCTGCTGCAGCTTGGAGGATGGAGGCCAAAAGCCCAGAGGTTTTCAGGGAAGGCTTCCGGGAGAGGGGCCTCGAGATGGGACCTAGTGAGCTGAAGAGGAGTTGGGGTCAGAGCATTCCTTGCAGGAGGCAGTCCTGATGCATGGTGAGTGTGTAGACCAGCGTCAGGGAAGGCTTCCGGGAGAGGGGCCTCGAGATGGGACCTAGTGAGCTGAAGAGGAGTTGGAGTCAGAGCATTCCTTGCAGGAGGCAGTCCTGATGCATGGTGAGTGTGTAGACCAGCAGATGCAGTGGCCTCTGTGGATCCCAGGTTTGCATGGAGCGTGAAGGAGCGCAGGTCGGGGAGGCTGCAAGTGCAGGCTATTGAGGGCCCTTAGTTCAAGAGTTTGGAGCCCTGATGTAGGGGAACCAGGAAGGGTTTCAGCTCAGGGATGATGGGCGCACCACGGAGCATTAGCAAACTGGCCCTGGCCAGGCGGGGGCAGGACCGAAGGCAGGAGAGCCAGGTTCTGGCCTGGGGGCTGGTGAGGAGGGGTCCCACCAACCGGACATGAGGATGGAAGGAAGCTGGCGATCGAGGTTGTCAGGCAAAGTTGGGATGGAGGGGTGACACTGTCACCTGAAATGACAAAATCTAGAGTGGCACCCTTCATGTGAGGTCTATGGACTGGAACTGTCCCTGAACTGTTTGTTACTGGTCCCAGCAAGGTAAGAGATAAGTACAGAACTTAGATAAATATAGTTGAGAACTGTAACAATTAGATGTAGCTGCAGTTTCCAAGAGTGTGATCAGTCTGTAATTCGTTTTTACTCTGTTACAAAAGTATTAGTCCACAAAGGATTGTGTGTGTGTGTGTGTGTTTAAAGTTTGTCCTGCACTCCAGTGAGCTGGAGAAGCACTGGTCTAGATGGACAGCTGGCGTCAAGAGAGGGCAGCAGGCTGGTCGGAGAGGCAGTGAGTGGGCGTGTGGGCGTCTATGCATGTGCCCCAGGGACCTGGGATTATTTGTGGGGTCAGAGTGATCACGGGCAGCCGACCAGAGCCCCCATCCCCTGGCGAGGGCCATCCTCCTGCAGCCATTCCCTCAGCAGACATTCACTGGGCATTTACTACACGGCAGGCCCATGTTGGGAATACGGAGGAGAGCGAGCCAGACCAGTCCCTGTCCTCCCACTCCAGTCCCAAGGGGTCCATGCCAGAAGGGAAACTTCAACTTGGCTCTGGGGAGGGACGGGCAAGGGGAGCAAGGAGCAGCTTTTCTATCCCAGCTGACCCTTTACCCCACATGCTCCACCCACACAGAACCCCTGGGAAGGGCCTGGCTCGGGCAGAGACAGTAGGGACAAGGGACAGGGTATAGGACTTGGGTGAGCAGCCATGGTCCCAGCATTGTCACTCCTGTTTCTGCTGTGGTCCTGGGGAGGCCTGTCTTCTCTTGGCTCCAGCTACCTCATCTGCATGATCGGGATCCTGAGTCCTCCGTCCTCACCTAAAGAACTGAAATGAAAACGAGATCCTGGTTAGAAAGAGCTCTGGGAGGGCAGTGTGCTCACTATGGTCACTGTTCAAGTTTCTGGGGTATGTTCGGCTGCTGTCTTCTTCCAGAGCTTCTGGAAGCCACAGGCTCACCAATCTGGAAGGAACTTGGATTTTACCAGTATGAGTCCTCCATTTTACAGTGAATAAAACCGAGAGGACTAGAGAGGGAAAGGGACATGGCTGAGGCTGCCAGTGGTGAGCCTCAGAGTGGGAAGGTGAACCGGGCTCCTGACTTGAGGTCTGCACCCTGGAAGCCTGGCGGGAGGGGCTCTGCCAGAGCAGTGTGAGCACCTGGACCGCAGGGACCATGTCTCTGGCCAGCCTCAGCCCCTTCCTCGTTAGGTCTCCGACAGCACCTGCCCAGGACTACATCTGGGTGGGGGCACCTGCCAAGAAGGCACAGGGAGAGCAGGCTCAGTGGCAGGGCAGACCCCGAGGGGCTTGCAGGGCAGGAGGTGGCCCAGGCAGGCAGCGGCAGGGTGGCTGGCAGGCAGGAGGGGAAGCCAACTGCAGGGAGTGATGTTGGGGGACAAGACTCCTGACCCATGAGCACAAGCTAGAAAAAGGAAGGCCCCTGCTCGGAGGATCTGGGGAGAGGTGCAGGACTGCAGGTGCGGGAGCGGGGAGGAGGCTGGAGAAGCTGGTGCTGCCAGAGTGGCGTCAGGTTAGGCTTAAACCATAGAGCAGCCCCAAGGCCTCCAACACCCACTTCCACATGCACACAACGAGATTGGAAGCAGTTCTGGTGGGGGCGTAGGTGCCACAGGGCGCCTGGTTCCCGGGGCAGCAGACCAAGGCTGTCTGTTCTTTGAGGAGTCCCCAGAGCCCTGCATGGGCCGGCAGCAGCAGGCCTCGGAAGTTCTTATCTGATAAATGAAGTGAGGGAGTGGGGACTGAAACTAGCTGCAGCCCAGGCTGCTTTGTGTCCTGAGGACATGGTGGGTTACGGCTCAGCAGGATCTGAGGCTGACACTGAGCAGCCGTGGACCTCCACGGGCTGCGTGCAGCCCACTCTCCTTTAGGGCTCTGCCCACCCTTTTGCCTCACCCTCCCCCCTTTAACTCCCTGGCCTCCTTTGGGATGATGCAATTCGCATTTTATGTGCCCTTCTACTCCCCCTCACATCCCTTTTGGAACAAGGCAGAGAGACCACCTAAAGGAACCCAGGAAGGGTTATCATTCCTGTTGTTATAAGATGGGACTCAACTCCTGGAATTGGGGTAGGGGCGGGGCTGGGACCCCAGTTGCTGGGAGGAATCTGGTTGTAGATGGCAGGTGTGACCAGAAGCAGTGACCAGATGACCCAAGTTGAATAACTATGGGCATGTTTAACTTCTCGGTGCCTCAGTTTCCCCATCTGTAAAATGGGGAGAATTATAGAATTTACAGAATCATAGAGTTTCTGGAGGTTTTTGTGATCTGTAGAAAACGCTTAGAACAGTACCTAGTACACATTAAACATTCCTTTTACAAATATTTATTGAACACCTACTATGTGCCATATAATTGGGCCCTTGGGCTACATCAGTGAACTATAACAAAAATACATACAAATTCCAGAAAGAAATAAACAGAAAAAAAAATTTTAAAAAACCCCAAAACACCATACAAATTCCAGCTGAGGGAAATAAAAACCCAAATGAGTTCATTTTACATAGTATGATATAGGGGGAAGTGGAATAGGGACAGGGTGTCAGGAGTAGAGAGGAGGGGCTCACAGTTTTAAGTAGGGAGATCAAGGCAGGACCCTCTGAGAAGGTGACATTTGAGTGAAGACCTGAAGTGGCTGAGGCAGTTAGGCACGTGGGTACCTGGGGGAAGAACATTCCAGACAGAGGGACTAGCCAGTGTAGAGGACCCAGGTGGGATCATGGCTGCCCAGGGACACCCTAGAGGCCTGTGTGGCTGGACGAGTGAGAGAGGGGGACATAGTGGGAGAAGAGGTCAGAGAGACCACCAGATGGCCACCATGGAACTCGGGCTTTTACTCTGAGAGCACTGGGGCCAAGGAGGGTTTGAGCAGAGCAGAGACATGACCTGACCTACGTTTTTACAGGATCGCTCAGTCTCCTCTGTCGAGAAGGGTTAGTGGGGCCAGGGGCAGAACTGAGAGTCCGTGAGAGGCTCCTGAGTTAACTCAGAAGAGAGGTGTTGGCAGAGGTGGCCAGGGTGGTTGTGGCAGCAGCAGTGAGAAGTATAGAGATTCCTGGCTGGGTTTGGTTTTCTTTTTAAAAAATTATTATTAGGGGCCGGCCCTTGGCTCACTCGGGAGAGTGTGGTGCTGATAACACCAAGGCCACGGGTTC